>NW_024884253.1:86471999-86583295 GCF_019232065.1 Centrocercus urophasianus | reverse complement strand
TCCTCTCCTCTCCTCTCCTCTCCTCTCCTCTCCTCTCCTCTCCTCTCGCCAACAGGAAAGAGACATATTCTAATATCATTTTCTCAAGGAAGTGAAGTCCTTAGCTGCACTGTGTAGGTTAAGTACTTAACATGTTCCTGCTTGTGACACAGAAGTGGTTGACATACACATACATATACCTATACAACAGGATCTGCTGCAACCCTGAATCCAACACAAACATCCAGGAAAAAGCAAATAATTTCTGAATTTTTTTTTCAATAATTACTGCTTGGATACTGCCCTTGCATTTGTGATTTCGTATTTCAGAAGGAGAAAACACAGAAGTATTCAGAACGATTCCCTACAATTATTCATTATCACGAGAATAAGGAAATGACTTCAGTCGATTGGAAAACCTCAGTTAAACTAAAATACTTTATTAATTCTTTGTTCAGTTTAAGTAAATAAGCACGCTTCATGTGAGGTGAGCTCCAGGGTTTATTCAAGTCACATCTTACATTAATGTTTTAACCAAGTGCATTATGCAGTGATTTTCACGGACTACCTCAGGAGGAGAAGAAAAAGAAAAAAAAGAGAGAGATGGGGGGGGGGAGAGAAAGACCTCAGAACATTTGGGAAAGGCAGACTGGGTATTTTCACAATCCTGAGAAAATCTTTGGGTTCTCCCACAGTGCAATTAAAAAAAATAATAATAAGCACAAGATGACACTCCATGGAGGGGAGGTGCAGGATTCCCAGCCCTTGTGCCTGAGCAGCAAAATCCTGTCCAGATGGCATCCAGATTTTCTGCTATTCTACAGGCCCTGACTGGACCCAGAGATGGAAAAAACACAGCAGGCCTGCTTCATTCAGATTACGGTCAAGGTGATCAAAGACCTGTGTTACCACACACACACACACACACAAAATAAAACAACCAGTACATCTATCACTGAAAGTATGCCCCTACAGAAGAAATGAGTATTTTGAGAAAGTGCGAGGAAAACAGAGAAAGCAAATACACTGTAATTATGAAATCTTGCTGTGAAAAGTAGTATTTTCACAAACTGCTCCAATAAGTGGAAAGACAGGTTTGCAGGAATTTAAAATCTTTCACCTGAAGAGCTAAGAGCCCAAACAAAAGAGCACTGTTCTGCAAGGGTGGGAGGAAAAGCCATAAAGCAGAACTAGTCGAATTTCTTAATCCGAGCTGCCTGACAGGGTGAAGGCAAGCCAGCAAGTAAAATGATTAAGTATATTACTTCAAAATGTATCCTTTTAATAAGCCAAAAGAATTTCCAGTAAAGATTTTTAATACTCAACATATATCTTCAGATTTAAACGTAAATCACTTTAGAAGTCTTGGCCAAATCAAGAAACAGCTTCGGCAGAAAGGTTCTTTCACAGCCATCTTTACCACGCATTTGTCCAAGGCTCATTATAATTCCAGCATGGTGACAAGCTTTCTATAACACACCTTTTTTTTGTCTATTCTGTTTGCTATTTGTCATGAATGTCATGAGAAAACCAGCTATTTTGACCTTCACCATGGCTATTGGTTCTAATTTCTTTGCAGTCCACCAGAAGCACTGAACATAAAGGCCTTTTGTTGTACCGCCTTGAAGGCTAGATTCTCATAGCAGAAATAGAAATGGTTCTGTGGAAAATCCATAAGACACAGTAGCTTTCTTCCCAGTCTGTGAATGATGAAAACAAACAGGAAATAGAGATTAAATCGGGATAAGTAAAAAGAGAGTTTGAACTCTTGCTGAAAAATGAACTTTTCTGTAAGCAATGAGTTTTATGAAATGCGTTTGGTTACTAAGAAAATTTTCAGTGTTTCTTCCTAATACTCAAAAAAAAAAAAAACAAAAAACAAAACAATCGTACTGGCTTGGTAAGAAGCCACAACACAAAATACTTTACCTTAACCAAAGTAGCAACACGTTCTTTTTCACAGCTTAGCCACTACTGTTAGGATTTTTGTACACATTATTTCCCTTACTGAGGGGATGAAATGCAGTGCTCACAGAAGGAACGTGTAGTCTGTTTACCTTCCTAAGCTACAGAGGAGTGCTATATTCTTATGTGGCACAGCCACAGCAAGTTGCAAATCTGAGTTTGTAAACATACTGACACAATTTTAGACAAAAATGTGATGCTGGTGGCACCAGGGTGTCAACTCGGACTCAGAATCTTGCCTGCTTTAGCAACTTCAGCACCGTGCTTTCTATTCCTATTCATGAAAACCAGAATGTTCATCCTGGCCCTCATTACTGCTTCTGAGATGTGAGATAATCTCCTTCCTCCTGGCCATGACAGAAGCAATCTTGTCCCCTGAAATCCATTCAAAATGCAAATGCAAAAATCATCTTTCTGGATTACTGCCTCAAGCACATTCCCCCTATTTCATCCTGCCAGCCCTCTTATGGGCTCCCCCTTTTTCTACTACATTAAGCACAAATTGCTCGCCTTCATTTCAAGAGTTGTTCTTGGATGGTGACAACCGATCCAAATGCCCTACACATCTACTTAAGACCCCGGTAATGAAGCCTAATAACTACATACAAAATCTTTTACGTAATGAGGAGACAGCACTCAATGCTGTGCACTTTAATAACCAATTCAGTGGAGTACACTTTCTCACAATAAAAACTATGGCACGTGGCTGAAGCATTTTACATGCTCCTATTGCAGGTGGAATTCAGTGCAGGCTTTTAAAAACATCTGCCCCTCGGAATCAATTTATAATGAACTATTAAGCTTCCAATAACACAATTTTTTTATGTGTCTGTTACATTGAAAGTGTTGTGGGTTCTTCTTGGTGTGAAAAGGATTCACAAAAAAATAAAAATAAAAATAAAAAATCACAGTATCCACAAAAAACTTCAAGAAAATGGTGGTTTGGTGTTTCAAGAGAGATTTGCTCAAAGAGACTCCCCTGGAAGAACTTCAGCCTCCCTTGATGCACTGCTCTTCTTACCAAGCCAGTATGATTTCCAAGAAGTAAATCGGGCTATCAAAAGAAACAGCTACAAGCTGTGCACTTTTACAGAACAGAGGTGTAGTTTCTGTTGCACAATAAAGAAGGAGGCGCACAGTCTGTAGGTATAAAGGTATTTTTGCACCATCTCCTAGACCCTCTGCACCTAATGCCCAAAAAAGAGGAATAAGAATGCAGGTGGAGAACCTGTAATTCCAGTTCATCTCAGGAAAAAAGGAACAACTTGAGTTTCAAGGTTTGTATGTACGTATCTGTTTCAGTCCAAACCTCTAGCTGGACAAGTCCCAAGCAGACATCCTCTCCCCAGACTTGGGGATTTCTGGCCCAGCCTGCCCAGGGAGGTGGTGGAGTCACCAACCCTGGAGGTGTTCAAGGAACGTTTGGATTTTGCGTTGAGGAACATGGTTTAGTGAGAACTATTGGTGATAGGTGGATGGTTGGACTGGATGATCTTGAAGGTCTTTTCCAACCTTGGTGATTCTGTGATTCTGTGAAATGAAATCTAAAGCATTTAGACTGGAAGAGTCACAGCATGATTTCCACAGATCATTTCAGAAGGTGCCAGAATCTATTTGGAAGATTTTGACAAGTATACAGTTTTGAGGTTAACACCCTCAAAACAGGCTCAAAAAAAATCCAAGCAAGTAACAGTCAATTATTATGCACGTGAAAGAAAGTTGAAAGATAAACAAAAGGAATTCCCAAGAGAGCATAAGAGCATGTGTGTGCAGTGTAACAAAGGAATGCCTGCACCCAGAGACTATTTTAGAAGACATCACACATCTCACCAGCAGACTAAGTTTCACATGAGCAGAGTCAAGGGAGTTGCCAAGGCCAAAAAAGCCCACAAAGCAAACCAAAAGAAATGAGCTACAGAAAACATTTAGGGCTGTGCATTCTTGAGCCCTGTAGCAAGACTAACTGTGAGGAAAAGTCTCTCTTTTGTCAAGGGTGGTTGGGCACTGGAATAGATTGC
Source organism: Centrocercus urophasianus (assembly GCF_019232065.1). NCBI lineage: Eukaryota > Metazoa > Chordata > Aves > Galliformes > Phasianidae > Centrocercus > Centrocercus urophasianus. The sequence continues at coordinate 86,579,333 of NW_024884253.1, read as the reverse complement.
CAAGGATGACTGGCAAATTATCATTAGCGGAGGTTTTTAAGAACAGATCAGACTAACATCTGCTGGGAATGCCGCAAGGACAATTGATTCCAGCTCAGATACAGTGAAGGACATCCCATGCTATTTTCCATGATTCCACACAACACATTCTTCACAACATCCACCAGAAAAGCAAGGAAAGACTTCAGTCTCCCCAGTATGAAAAAAAAAAATTCCCATTAAAAAATAAATATGACAACATGCGGCCATGGAGGAGCTCACAGCGCAGCAGAGGATGAGGCTGGAGGAGGCTGCTGCCCATGGATACCCCCACAGGAGCAGCAGCCCAAGGAGGGGAGCCCATGGAGGGCCAGGAGGGCTGGGGGAACTGCTGCCCATGGGCACCTGTGCTGGAGTAGTGCAGTCATGAATACATGACGGTATGGAAATGACTCCATGACATACATGGAGTACAGGCAGAGAGAAGCCACAGAGGAGCAGGAGAGATGAAGCATCTGGACTGACTACAGTGCCCAGGTGTGTGTAGTTTTGCATTTAGATTCTCAGTGCTCTAGTCCATTAGTAATAGGCAATAAATTTCATTAGTCTCCCTAAGATGAGTCTGTGTTGCCTGTGACGGTACCTGGTGAGATATCATCCTATCCTTATCTCAATCCACGAGCCTTTTTTCATCGTATTTTCTCCCCCTTGCCCTTCTTTTGAAGAGGGGGGAATGAAAGAGTGGTGTGGAGGTGCTTAGCTACCCATCTGTTTGAAACCACCATCAGTAATTAATATAGCTCAACTGCACTTCATGTCTTCTATTAGCCTTGCTCTAAATAAGCTTAACTCCCCCTTTCTACAACATTCACTGGAATGGCATCCATTGGTAAAAAGTGTATTTGGAAAGATGAAGGACGGATGCTGCTTTATACTAGCATGCAAAATATCACAGTTTAGCATGAGGTGCAAAATAAAAACAAAGGAAATGAATCAGCACACAAAGAAAAACACCACAGTAATATCATTCTTCTGACTGGCCTCCCACGTGACCACAGAATAATCCCTACACAGGAATCTGGGGTGAAGCACAGGGCATTCGTCTCAGGCAGTGGAAAAGAATAGGGTTCCCTATACACAAGGTGGAGATACAGAATTCATTGACAATATATGATGAGAACCTTTTCGTAGATAAACATTTCCTGCTAATTAGAACAAATACTGTGACAAATCCAGGTGTTTATTTTAGCAGCAGGGACTGACAATCATAACATTTCCTCCTCACTCTCAAGCAGAATAAATTAACGAGACAAACTCCATGCTCCACTACAAAAGAAATACGTATTTTCTTCCTATATACAAAAATAAATGCATACATAAATAAAAGACTACATTTAGACTGCAGAAAATACTGAAATTATGGCAGCCAGGGACCAACAGCACACATGGTAAACCAAGGATCCTCCTTTACATTGTTTGGTGATGGTCAAAGTTAAATAATACATCTTAATACATGTAATTGCAGAAAATTCCACAGAAAAAGATGAGAACGGAGGAATCCCTTAGAAAAGCTTCACAGCCTTGATGTTTGCATTTATTTTTCTTAAAAAAGATGAGAAAACAAGAACAATTAATCAACCAGTCAGTAGTGATGCAAAAACATGTTAGAGGCATCACTACTGTACTAGTAAATGAATTAACAAACGTCCACTGAAAAATGCCAGCAGAGGAAGCAAACGTAGAATTGCAATTTTATTTTGTGATTATTTTTTCTTAAAACCTGATCCTTCAGTGCTTCCAGAAATCACATAGCAATCAAATGTAAAAACTATTTGTAAATCATGGTTATTATGGGTGTGAAAACTGAAAGCACTCTTGCTCAGAAAAAAAGCAAAACAACTCTGTGGTCTCTGACTTAAGAAAAAAAAAATATACCAGATGATGCTGCCACTCACTTTATATCTCATGAATCTGGCTGAAAGATGAGCCTGTTTCCATAAGAGTTAAGAGCCCTCCCACCCTTTTCTAATCCCCCACCGTTGTTTAAAAAGCAAAAAAACAGCTCTACAGAACCTGTAAATGTACATTGTGCAAACCCAGTGTCAAAACAAGAGGTGCCATAATCAAAATATAATGGAGTGAAAATATCCCTACCGCATCCTGCTGAATAACCTTATTTGTATGCATCAGTGGAAGTCCCTTGCAGTGGATAAAAGGCCTTCATTAAATTCTGAGATGGAGCCATAATGCGTATGATTGGAATCATCTCTAGATTAATTTATTCATTACCATTTGGGGTGCCATGGAGTTGGTTTTGTTGCTTTTGTGTTTGGGGGGATTTTTTTTTTTTTTACTCAAGTATCCAGAGTATAGGCTGAGATTTTTGAACCCCAGCTATCTAGGCAGGTTTCTTTTCCATGCTTTAAGCCAAGGAAACAAGCCAAGAAAAATGGAAATTCCTGAAGATTCTGAACTTGTTGGGTGGTAGGTAAATATTTAGATGTTGCTTTCCTTCTTCCTAGCCATGACTTCTTTTTTTCCATCATTTCACTGGATGTAATTTTTTTCCTACAGAGTGATTTATGAAAAACAACAGCTAGCCAGCAGCAGAAGCAGCAACAGCATGAGCTCCAGGTGTTAGGAAAAATCACTACATAATTAATTTTCTCTTTGATATACTATCACATCTCAAAAAATATTATCACAGAAGATTCAAAGATCTATCACATCCCAGCACAGACTTATTCCATTTATGATATTTTCCTTTGACTTGGACGAGACTGCATTCCCTCAGATGCAAAGAAGGAAGGACTCAAAAGTGAATTGTTCTGCAGCAACTAAAAATATATTAAACAGTGCTTCAAGATTGACACAGTCTGTTGTTGTTTTAAGGCAAGATCTAGCAAAACAGATGGTACTGGATTTCAAACTCCTCTGCCAACTCAGTTAACCAATTAACTGAACACTGGCTTTCCATGGTTATCAACTTCCAAGAAGTTTCCAAATTTTAAATCTAAATTCCATTTTAAAGGAATTTCGGTTCCCTTGGTGCTGTTGAAAGTTTGAATGTGTTGATATAACATATAGCATATAATTCCACAAGCTGACTCACAGTGACTACAACAGCATTTGAAGTTCGGATGTTTTTTCTTAGCAAGACCTTCCTATGCTTCAATCTGGAGTTCATAGCTGGAATGGGATTATTTTGCTATGCTGATGTTCAGTTCTGCAAAACAGGTATGCTGGCATTACGTATCTCTAGCTCATACTCTGTAAAAATGGCATCTCTTCCAGAAATATGGAATTGCTTTAACTAGGATGACCAGCTGCCAAAAGCTTATTGGGGCTGGGAATTTTCATCATGCTCTGAACATGAATCCAGAAAATAAATGAACAAAGTGCAGTGCAAGCAAACAAGGTGGGGTACCTAAGGATAAGTTGGCACTGCAGTAAATGATGAGCTGGAAAGAGCCAAGCTGAGAGATCCCTGCAGCATCAGAATGGTTACTTAAAGCTGCTCTCAGAAGCAGGAAAAGATACAGGGAAAGCTTTTGTAACTTTTCAATTTATTCAAAGGCAGGAAAAAGCACCAGAGATCTGTTGAAAAGTTATATTCAAATTCAGAGTCTAAATTCTTTCTTTCCTCTCTACTAGCAGAGCAATGACCTCACCTGACTCCTTCTTCCCTTCAGAAGAGTCAGGAGCTGCCATCGCAACATGCAGGTCAGGGGGCTGCACGCATCCAGCCCCAGACCTGTGCTGGAATAGGTTTGCAAAAAAGCCAGATAGATGCCACTCTTAATGAGTCCAAACATGCCTGAGTAACTTGTCTTCTGCTTTTTCAATGTTAAAAGAGCACCTGTCATTTAAAGAAAATGCATGGGACGATAAAAACTGCCGTAACAGTTTCCAAACTTTGTTGCTGAATGCATTTACATATGCACCAAGAAGTAATGCAGTTACGTACTTATGACTGGATTAAGTGTTTCAAAGAACAGACAGAACATTCTGCATTTAAGGATAGAGAGAGAGAAAAAAAAAGAAAACCACCGTCTTCCTTTAATCTAGCTCTATTTAGGAAAGCCCTAACATTTCATTTTCAGCTTTCTCTTGAAGAACGATCAAGTTGGAGAGACGCTGCTGGCGGCAGCTCTGAAAGAAGGAAGAAATTCAACAAACTGAGTGCCTTCCTTTTTAATCCTAACATTTTTAAACTGAGCAGGATTATGATTCCATTATTTCCCCTCTGAATCTAAACAAGGAGGCTTTGAAGCAAGAAGGAAGGAAGATAGCTCATTTAATATCCTCTAAGTGTTCTGCATAAGAGAGATTGCTTTCGATGATCTGGAAGGAAAAACCTCTGAAGATGGAAGCTGGAAGAATAAGGTAACAGTATCCAGTTGTATATTAAAGATTAAGATTCAGTGTGTGATATTTCACAGGAATTAACTTCCATCTATCCCAGACTTATCTACCCACCCAGTGGTGGCAGGTTTTTGCTTTACCTGCCTCATGCAGGATCTGACCATCCCCTGATGCTCACTGAGAAGCACTAGCAAGCACAGCAAGCTGCCCCATCCCCAGCAACACATACAGTTGTTAAAGGACATCACTATACTATACTGCATTCTTCCTTTGCTGTTTCTTTAACCACTCAATAAGTTTATAGATTGAGGAGAGAAAAAGGTGGCTTTGGTGTGAAATTAAACCAAAATCTCTCCCATGAAGCAACTCATGTAGTGCCTTCCTAGATTGATGCACAGATTGCATATGGCTGGGTATAGAGGCAGCCCCACACTGACACTCTGCATCAGCAAATTTGCATTGAACAGTTAAAAAGAAGAAAAAGTATAAGGGAAGGGGGGGAAGGGAGGTGGGGAAACCGAACTGTTTGAGCACTGCGGTCCTAAGCATGACTTCATTCAATGACAAATTGGGCTGCACTGTGTATTTTTAGGTCATGTGTGGGTGCTCATATGCCATATGCAGCTTTTTACCACGATGTGTTATAACCTATATATAGGCTCATGCTCCTGTTCACAGTATAATTGTGGAAACTCATGCTCCAGCCTGAAGCCACAAGGGAAGGGAAGGGAAGAAGCAGCTCTTAGCAGCAGTGACTGAGGTTAGAAATTCTACCCCCTAACACTGCCCAGCTTTCTTGCAGACTCGTTTTAAGTTGAAGGAGTTTTAAGGATCCTTTCCTCAGTGCCCAGACTCATTTTAATTACAACTTATTTGCTTCTCTTGTCAACACTCCCTAAACTCTCTCAGGTCTATTCCCTTAAGACATCCCTGCAAAGAGCATCTTTGGTGTTTTCCAGAGGAGGGGAATAATGGAGACATGACAGTTTAAGACAGTTCACAAAACTGTAAGTGCATTATCATAAAAATAACCTTCTAGATTAAAAACAAGCAGCTTTTAAAGCACAGATGAGGCATGAGCAGCTCACCAGGACTGGAGAGAGGTAGAGAGGTCTGCCAAGCCCCGCACTTCAGAAAGGGAAGCACTGCATTTGGTGCAGAGATGCAGCAACATCCTGGCTTTTTTTTTTTTTTTTTTTTTTAATTAAAAAAAAAAAAGTAGGCTGAAAATCACAGGGCTTGGAGAGAGGAAGCAAATAAAAGAACTGGCTTGAAGGCTAGACCACCAACATCAATGAAAGAAACGACATCTACTAGTCTACAGTTTCCTTTCAGTTGCCTCCATTTTTACATAAAAACCATAAACAACTCGTCATGGCTTGCTTGCAAAGCAATATACATCTCTGCAGCTCCCCAGAGCTGCTACACGCTATAGGAAAGCCATGTGAAAGAACGTGCCTGGGGAGAAAGGAGGAGGGGAGAAAAGTGGAGGAGGAGGAAGCTCCAGATGTGAAGTGCTACTAAAAACCATTCCTGCCACGCAGCATTGCCACCAGCATCACCCTGAGGCCCTATGTAGCTGCTCCAACAGCTCTGCGTGGGATTAGCTATCTGATAACAAGCAATGGCCTCACTTGCAACGGCTTACATCAGATCAAAAAAGCAGCATAGGAGGAGGAAGCAGCAGCAGGAGGAGCAGAGCAGTGCCATTCCTCCTGGATGGAATAAGAAGTAATACTGCTTTGGGTTGCTAACCCTGTCCAAGCCATCACCTGCAGAAGTCTGCACATAAAACACCAGTTTTGGTTGCAGTTCACCTGCAATTATAACTTGTCAGAGGCGTATCTAACCTGGAACCCAGAAGTAACTCTAAACCATTTCATAAGGATGATTCTTTTGCCCCCTTTGGAATCAGTCAATTTACAGATCCGAAGTGCACAGAGAGAGAAGATCCAAAAGTGTTTTTAAAGGAGTCAGCCAAGCCACTTGCTTAAAATCTTACTTATGCTAAAAATTCTATGCTAAAAATGGTAAAATCATACCATTCAAATGACTTCTGAGCAGGCATGTGAGTTATGGTAGCAATGATTTTTTAGTCCCTTGGCAGTACAGCTCCTAAATCTCTGAAGGGCTACCAAATCAGTTTAACAGTCACTTCTGGAGAACTGAGGGAGACTGATGACAGAAAGTTAGTTTTTATTAAAAAGGAAATGGAAGAAAAATATTGCAATAACCATTTTCCAATATGTTTCTATTTGTACAAGCAAATTCATTCTACTTAAGGCTTTGTTTAGAAATAGCATTTCCTAACTTTCAGAAGAAAAAAAAAAACACCTTATTGCTAGACTAGAGCAAGAGCCTTGGAAAATAGGACAGTCCACCTAATCCCAAACCTCAAGAGATTTTTTTGTTTTTGCACTCTTCCCCTTATTCTTTAAGTAGCAGACTGTCATCTCTCAGAGTATTAGAAATACAGACTAATTTGACACATGCCATACAGTAGTAGTATGCTAACAAAATACTCAGAAACCCGTTGATAATCTTGCAACATAGCAGTACTGGCTAGAAAAACAATGTAATGTACATACAGCATTCTAGATTTAGCAGGCATGGGTGGATGGAAAACTTACGATTTCTACAAAGCTACGTTTGCCCTTTCATTCATCCTTCTCTTCCCTAAACTGGCTATCATGGCATTTGGCACTTAAAAGTTAGCTTCAATCTCTCACCTATTTCATTATTATTTAACTCAAATAAAAATGTCAACGACTCTCAGACAAACGTTACAAAGAAGAAAGGGCACAAGCATACATATTCATGGTGAGACAGAACACTGCCCGACTCAAGAAAAGACCTAGATGTCTTCTGTCACCTGAGAAGTGCAGTGATGTCCTAAAAACATGCTATCCTGAAATGGAATTTCTACAAATAAGGAAAGCTGATCTGTTCATTTACTGGGTAGAGTGACATCAATATGACATCAGCAGCTGCCAATGGCAGTACTCCGCTTGCGCCTGGCGTTCGTGCACTACTTCGTATTTATGGATAATCACCAGGAGGGTGTTAACCCTAAGGTTCTGTTTTTTCCTCCCTATCATCTTCTAAATAAGGCAGCTGCTTCCTTTCAGCATCGAACCTGACTGGACAGAAAAAAAAGCAAAAAGAAAAAATAGCAGCCTCTCATCTCAGCATGTTCCCTGGCAAATCCTGAAACAATATGTGGAAAGCGGGGGAGAGCAGCTGGAGCTACGTGTCACCGCTTCCTGAAACCTGTAGGCAGCCCAGAGCTTCAGCTTAGCTCTTCCTTAGCTCTGAGGTGCAGAACCAAGGGAAAGGAAAGCATGTAAGGTCAAACGTGGGGTCGAGGGTTTTGTTGTTTACGGAAAAGAAATGAATGCAATTGTTATTTCCACCCAAGCATTTTAGACCCTCTGAATAAGCAACGTGCTGCACTTCTTCCCCTCTCACCACTATATCCTCTAATATCTTCTTTCCAGGGGAAAAGCCTCCTTAAGGCAAGAAGTGAGGCCTTTTGCTCACTGGCACAACTGGTGTGAACAGTTCAGACAGATGCTGAAAGGCCACAATTCCCCCAGACCGTGAGCAGTGAGGCTCCAGCAGCTGGCTGTGTGCAGAATAAAGGGCAAGCAATCTGCACATCTGTGTTGGACACAGCCCACACGTGCCCCATCCAGCTGGCACTCAGGGCTGGACCTTTGATGCTGTGCTGCTCAGGCATAGCAAGGAAATGCAGAGGTTGTCCTCAAAGATGAACAATAGCACTCCTTCCCAAAAGAATGTGAGGTTTCTCTCACTGTCAACCAAAACCAAAACAGCCTGCACTCGTCCTTTTCCACACGCAGACTCGAGATTCAGCACCCTAAGCTGCATGTCTATATTCATGCTTGTGCACACTCTAGGTGCATGCAAGCCTACTGATAGGCATTTTTTGACCTCCAAGTCTTCACCACAAGAGTAGGATTTCTGATGCTGTCTTGTCAGAGAGCAAAAACAAGTCAGAGTTTAGCACAAGGACTTTTGGCTAAGCTGACACCTCTCAGGCTGATAGCCATTCTCACGAACAGATTTAGCAACTTTGCGAAAGGAAAACAAAACAAATGACCAAAGTCAGCTTCAAACAGATCCCCTCTGAGCCCTTTGAAAGATACCATTTCTCTATTTGTACATAAGCTCAGTAATTATGTTATGCACCACTTTTTAGATAGCATGCTTGGAGGACCAGAAGGTGCAACATAAATATAATGAGTTGATTTAAAAGGCAGATCATGTAATGCAAAACTATAGTTTTTACTGGCCAGTGTCATTTAATCAAAACCCATTCATTTTGCTTGTACTGTGCTGCTCAGAGAGAGCTAAGGCCTGTTAAGCTGGCTCTGCTCTTTGCTACTTGTTCAGATATGTCTGTTTTCCAGCTGTGATTATATATATATATATATTATATATATAGTGCATATAAATAGCACAATATTGTAACTAAATACAAGTGAATAGCTTCATATTATAATTTACCTACTTAGTTATTTATTAACTGCCAAAGATGTACTTGCTTTCTTTCCTCCAGGACATAACTCTGCTAGTCCAGGGCCCTACAGCATTGCTCATCAAGACAGCTCACTGCTACAGGCAGGGAAATTCCAGCTTCATGCTAGGCTTTCCTTGTGCATTCTTTTGGGGAAATATTCATTGGTAAATCTATTGTACTGTAACTCTGCCTGCAGCTCAGAGGGCCACTGGGCATCATACATCAAGCATAACAGAATAAATTGGGATGCTTTTGCAAATGAAGCTACATGGAAGGAAAAAATGCATTTCAGGTGGTAGGCCTACAGTTACAGTCTAAATCCCATCAGGGAGATTTTAGGTATGTGCCACAGCATGGAAATTTGCTGTATGAAGAGAATGTTTCTAAAGGCACACTGAGATACAGTATAAGCCTGCTTTCCAAAGGCTAAGAAGTAACCTCCTAATCTCCAGGGGAATGCATTAACAACCAGCTCCACCTGTATAAGGAGAAGCTAAAACTGCACAATCAAGATTTATGAGATCAACAAGAGATCATCACCCAGGGATGATATTTCCACCACACTCACAGCACTACCCTGCCTTCAGCATCTAAAAATCTAAAACCAAATCATGAAAATGTAAACACCGTTGTGCTTCTCACTGATCAACACTGGCTCAGCTTCTGCATTTTTTTCCACAAAAAGAAAAACATTTCCTGTGATCAAATCTGGGTTCAGGCTGCATTTCGGGCTACAAACGGTTTAAAACCCCGCACCAATGCCTTTTACCTCAAAGATATTTATATTTATGCTACCTTGTAAGCTATGACACATGCACTCTCACAATATCCCTCACACAGCACCTATCACTGTGTCCTGGCCCTGAATTTTCTTATGGTTCTGTGATCTGTATGTACCACTATCTGAAAAACTACAAGACACCTGTAATTACTTCTCTTGCAAGTAGGAAAAGCAAAGTCTTAAAACAAGAAAAAAGAATAAATATGTATCATTCCCCGCCTTACCACTCAGAACAACTTCCACCAGGAAACCAGTCTTGCATTCTCCCATCCAGCTTATATCTCTTCCAGAACTGTTGAAGTTATTACAAATCCCAAACACATCCAGTAAATTAAGGCTGGAACATGTAGACTATCATTAACTAAGGCTGAAATAAACTTCACTAATAGCTAGACTTTTAGCTTTTGTAGCTATAACATCCATTAGTCAAGGCAGACTCCCCCCTCTCCCTCAGAGGGGCATTTTGTCCATGACTTTGGGGGGGAAGGGGGATTTTGTTTCTCATCAAAAACATGAGCTCCACAGCTCTCAGAACCCACCAAAAACAAAAATGGAAACAATTATGTTGCTTATGCATTCAAACTTCTCTTTAAAATCGTCCGGCTGCCACATTCCACTTTATTTACTCCACCAGAAAAAAAGTAGTAATAATCATGGTTAATATTTAGTGTAGCAGAGGCTTATAGAAAGGCTCTTCAGTCTTCAGACAACCAGAAAAATTTTGCAATATCCTAAATATAGATGCTAAAGACCAGTGACTTGGGCAGAATAATTAGATGACTGAAACCTCAGGAAGGGTCCAAATTTAAGTAAGGAAATATGTAGCAGCTGTACTTCAACTGCACAATAACAAACTTTTTCAATGACAAAGACCCTTTTTGTGCATTTTGCCATTTCCTGAACAACCTTTCAGAAGAGGCAGGAAGCCTGGCCTTGAGGCTGGGCAGTTCCTCTGACGCTGGAAAGAATGAAGAATCACGTTCATTATTATTTCAAGTTATACCACCCCACCAGATATATATGTATATATATATATATCTGGGGGATATATGTATACTCACAATAACATGGCCCAGCTTCTATAAACTTTTATTGAAAATGCCTCTGAAATATTCTGATTTAGATCACACTGTAAAATAAAATCAGTCAGCCTCCCTTCTCCCTTTCTCACATAGAAATATGCCCCAAAGACAGCAAGGCAGCAAGAGGAGTGACTGCAACCTCAATAGCATGCTGTGTTGGAGTGGAAAAAAGGGTGAGACTGTACGAGAGAAGTTCTGCACTGTATCACAAGCACCAACTCTAAAACAGAAAGCAGCATAGTGAAAGGTAGAAAGATTATTCCCATTCTTAGAATGGCTGGGATCACTTAAAAGAATTATTAATTCTTCTCATCCTTTTACTCAATCGTATTTGAATGTAAGCTATGCCAATTTGAAAGCATATGTTACAGTATCACAATTCAGCAATAGAGGGAGAAAAAAAAAAAAAGGGGGAAATTTATCCAGCTGTTTATTCATAACTGCTCCCTGACTGACAGCTCCTGCACAGGAGCTGGCAAAGCCTCCTGGAGGCATGCCCACAGCCCAGCGTGCTCCAGCTCTGCCCTGCTAGGAGAGGCCACTTGTGCAACTTCAGTAACGTGAGTTACCAGAATTCAGCCCTGTAACAGGCAGCGCTGACAATTATGCTGGTCAATTCATTTTTCCGTTCTTATCCAAATAAATGTATTTTTATTTTAATCAGCATTTACATACGTTGACTGTCAAATATCTGATCCCATCACTTCCAGAGTTAGGCACTGTTTAGTGCATTTTCGAAGGCAGATTGCTGTGACAGATCACAACACGTGTTTCAGTCACTAAATGCTTTCATTTGTTGTTGCTTTGCTCTGATTTTTAAATTTTATTTCACTTTTTTCTTCTCAGCCTCTTTTCTGTTTGCATGTAAAAACTGGCAAGACATACAAGATGAGCTGCACAGGTTTACTCAAGAGCAGCCACAAGGTTAATCCCCAAACACAGCAGCCCAAATCCTGCCATTCACTTCCAGAAGGAAGAATCGTTGACATTCCCAGTAAGGCCTCTCTGCAAGGACCCCAAACAGGAAAAGTATCAATGAACACCAAGCACAATAATGGCAGTAAGCTACGTGGATAGATACCTGCCTGCAGGCAATCAGACAGGAGAAATTCACCCCTCATTGGGTGGATGCTGGGTGACCTACATTACCTCACGAGGAGCAGGATGCTGCTTGTCTCAACCCCATCCGCCCAGAAGTGAGACATCTCCCAGCGATGACAGGCAAGCATCTCCTTGCAACACAAGGCAAGGCAGCCTCACTTGCCCATAACCAGCCCTAAATGCCCCTGGGTGGCACAGGGACAGCCCAGTGCTCGCCCCTCTCCTGTGACACAGCGACATCTCAGTGAGGTGAGCCCTGTCCAGCTCAGCTGAAGCAGATCTGGGTCCTATAGTTGCTCTCCTTACTCCTATACAGCAGCCTTGGATTTTTCTGAAGGCATCTGGTGATCTGTGTTCAGTTGGTTCAGCATATGAACATTTTTAGGCGTTTATTTTGCTGCGTTAGAACTATGGAATGCGTTGCTGAAATCCATTCCAAAAGATGTGAAGGCACTATCAAGGAGCTCTTGTATCCTACTTTTTTCTTTCTAAATGTTTCATTCAATCTCCTGTTCCAAAATACCTAAAGCTATATTGTAGACTAACATGGAACTTTTAAAGTAAATTAAGTAGGTTTTTTTATTCCAATAATACTGCTTTTCTAATCACTGGACTAATGGTTTTCACTGCATTCCTTTAGCTTAAAAAATTATTTTAAAGAGAGGAAAAAATAGTTTGCTCCAGGCTCAGTATTGTATGCCAAATTTCAGTCGGCAGTGAATTTTAATGGCAGAGTTATAAACCCTTGAAAGCAAAAAATTTATAATGGAAACGTTGACACAATAACTATAGCTAGCAGCACAGGTGACACTCCTATAATATATTAGTTCTCCCTAGTTAACCTGTTCCTAGGAGCCTGAGTTTTTCTGCATTTTGAAGCCTCACATAAAAAAAGGGTTTCTGTACGTGTATTCACTCCAGTTGAAGTCAAACTCATTCCATACATACAGCAGCCATTCCTGCTTTGCTCAGAACCCAAAGTACCTGATCAGTAGGATGCCCCTCTTTTTTAGCAGGTTAACTACTTGGAAAAGTACAGGGGACAGGAGGATCCTACTAAGGCAAGTGGGCAAGGAAGGATAGAGCAAGAATAAATATACACTTTAAAGCACATAAAAAATGAGAGGTGAAGGGGGACATGGAAAAGAAAAATGGATACTAAAAGAAAGGAATTGTAGCTAAGCACAGGAAGCAGAAAAGAAAATCCATGTTCACAAAAGAGCAGGAAAAATACACTAGAGAGCAGCAGCTCAGGAGAAAATAGCAAGGAAATAAATAGGGAACTGGAACAGAGAAGGAAGACAAAGTATTTTTAATACAAGCTCACACAAATGCACCACATAGACAAAAATGAGAGGACAAGCAGCATGCAGAGCAAAGAAGCTGACTCAAAAGAGCCTACTGCTGATGTCCTACTGGGTTCTGTGCTTTGTTTAAGTGTAATTCTCTGGCAAAAGACCAAAAAATTCTGTCAATGCTGGGAAAGAGGTGACCAAAACATTTCACACATTCAGCTGAAGTCAAGCAGCTGCTTGTTTTGGGGCACGTCCTGAAATTAATTGAAAGACTACAAGAAAACATCACTTACATTTCAGACTCCATGTTAACAAATACCGCCGTCATCTGAAATGACCACTAAAATGATGTGAGGGTGCTTTCAAAATGAAATTAATTCACAATTAATCAAGACACTCTGCCTCTGCACGAGTCATTTTCTGAACATATGCTCGCAGGAAAATATAGCATATGAAACTGAAGTCCCAGCTGCTTACAGGTAAGCATAACATTTTAAGCCGTGGAGGAGCAGAGGGTTTTTTGTTGTTGTTGTTGTTTTGGTTTTTAATAAACAACATATGAACAAAAGAACAACACATGCATCGGAATTTGGACCAAGAAGAGAAGTGTAAGTGAACAGAAGACTGCTCTGGGGATGTGGCTGCAAAGACCAGCAAAGGCAAGCTGCAGGATGATGAGCCTCCACATTGCCAGTATTTTTACATACCTGCCAGAGCTGTGGAAGACCCTTTCTTCAATCCAAAGCCTATTCTCTTTCCAGTAACTGAATTAATGAGGCATTATTTTTAGAAGAATCCTCTCCCCCACTGCACCCCAAAAAAACAAAACCACCACATTCACTGTAAGGACCTGTTATTCTTTAGTTCATAGCTCCAGCAGCGAGCCAGGCCCAGCAGAAATAAGGAGGTCAAGCAGTAAGGATGGGAAAAGACTGCATGATTTCTCTTTAAAAAAAAAGAAAACTGGTGAATTTTGTCTGCGCTCGGCATAAATACCAGATGACAGTAAAATGATCTTATTTAATCTCTGGAAAAATAAATGGCACACAGGTTTCTGCTGGTGTGCTACTGTAACATTTGGCACAATCTCATTGGTAGGGTTGTGTCATGCTGATGGATTAATGAACTCTCTAAGAGAAATGAAGAGATAAATGCATAACGAGCAAGCAGCCTGCACTGACAGTTACTGCGAGTAAAGGCTCCACGTCTCGCCTCTGTTTGTCAGTCCTGAGCAGGCTCAACATGTGAAAAACTGTAAATGGAACAAAGCCAGAATGTAACTTTAAAGGCAGAAAGGATTAATTTATAACAACCGGTCTTCGTCCAACCATGTAAATAGGCTGCATATACATATAAAACACATACAAATAAAATGAATGGATATATGAAACAGGTTTCACACACATATTCATTCATATAATATATAAAAAAGTGTGAATATATATGAAATTAATCTCAAAAGACGAGAAAAAAAACAGAACAGACCTGAAGAACCGTGTAAAAAAAAAAAAAAAAATCCTCTTCTTCCCTTCTTTCTTTAAACAAGAGCTTTTTGACTTAACAGTACTTTAAACCACTTCAGATCTGCGTTTCAAGCCTTAAAATTAATATAATGTATTTTATAAGAAACTCTAAAGAGAAGATTATACACGTCCCACACAAGGCTGAGAAGCTCATTATTTTCTAAGTTTGCCTAGGTAATTTCATTAAGCAATCAATCTTGAATGCTGGTTCTGATGGGATTCTTCTTCTTTATCACCTATTTATAAATTGTGTTAACTTATCAAAAACAATGTATTCTAAAACAAAATGAGGGATTCTAAAGCTTCCAGAACTTTCTTAGTTAAAGTAAGGAGAGTACTCTACAGTTCTTCAGTCTAGACTAGAAGACTTGAGCAAACTCAACGCTGCCTGTTAAGAATTTAAAAATAAAGGAAAAACACTGAAGTATTTCAGAAAGAATGAGGAAGAAATAGTTCAATTCTCGCCTCTTCTAAACCATTCAACGCCAACAAGCTCCAGTAAATCTCACAGTCAGTTCACAGCATGTGGAAAGCCATGGATTGGTTCTTTCCTCAATTAAACCTGCTCACTCCTATCTAAAGCAGAATTTTCTGTTATTATCAGTAGGGGAAAAAAAAGTTTTTAAAAATACAGACGTAGCACACACAAAAAAGTCCAATTCTCCTTGTAAAATACTGCCATTTCCATGACTTTCAAAACGTGTTGCAGCTGTGGATTGTGTGTACTGTTCCTTTTAGAGGATGCTGAGGGCACTGCAGCTGAAGCTAGCCGGTCCTGATGCGGAGAGGAGTGGGGTGGGTATTCCCTCAGCACAGCTCATCTCCTCCCTGCAGCTGCCCACCCAGGGTTATGGAGGACACTGTCCACGTATAAGGCTGCCGAGAACACAAAAGCACTGCTTTGGGTTTGTTGTGCTCTCACGAGCTGTGATGAAGGAGCAATTCCACAGGGAGGGTTTCCACTGAGAAGGAAATCTCTTGGGATAGTAAGGGCTGACAGCACTGGGCATTAACCATCTGACTTTCAGCCCTGCTGTGACTGTGAGCTGACAGCACGAGGCACACCGTAACAGCACGCAGATGCAAACAGAGTCAAGAGGACCCTGACTTTAACCAATTATTTGCTCCAACCAGATACACACAATAGGTACAAACAAGAATCTTTAAAATAATGAGTTAGGGCAAAATAATAACACACAACCACAGCCACGGGAGACCTGAAATAGCAGCCTCATTTGCTCTTGTGACTAATGTCAGTTCTTCTTGTATTGTGCAGCTAGAAGATTCCTATTTTGTATTTCTTTGATGCTCTGAACGATCACTAGCATCACCAAGCTACTGTCAGCTTACTGAAGCAGCAGCAGCAACTTCTATTTCACTGACAAAAAAAAATATAATTGAGAAACAAAACATTCAGGTAAGAATGTCTCAGCAGTTCTGGAACATGTAGGAATTACTCTAACATCCTTCCACAATAGCATTATTGAATAATAGATCGTTAGATTGTTTTGATTTTTAAATAAATACATAGAACAGTCAACATAATTTCAAACACAAGACATAAAATAATTATGGTCAAGTTGTTTGATCTTTTACAAGAAAAGCTTTTAGTAGGCATACACCAAGGCATAACAGTAGTAGGTAAAGCAAAGTAAACAGAGACAAAACACTGCAATGAAAACAGGACGTAGAAGATCCACTGATGCTAAATATTTTAATAATGCTACAGCTTATCCCATATTCTTACACCATTCTTGAACAGCCACAGCAGATCAGCCTTTCAAAGCAAGGTGGGGAAAAGGGGAAGGGTAGGAAGAAGAAGCACAGGGATTGTTTGTAGGATTTTACTTTGTGCAGGTGTTAAAGTTTGAAGACTTCAGTAGCAACCCTAAATGAAAAGGATGCAGTAAACTCAGCGCACCCTGTTAAAGAATAAAAGTTCAGGTTGTTCTGTTTGACAGCTGTTCTATGGCTTCCTTTCACAGCGTTCTATGGCTCTACAATGAAAGAGGGATCTTAAATTTGCACAGATCACTGCAGTGAAAATAAAAATGTCTGGGCAGGGAGAATATTTTTAGCAAGATATTTGCCTATTTAAAGGCATTCAACCACATGCCACGTGTTCAAAAGTAGAAGTGTCTTGAGACATCCCATTCAGTTCAACACATTTTTTCTGCATCCCCTATTACTTGAAGTCTCCTGATCTATTCCCTCTTTTTAAGAGCACCAGCTGTTCAGAGCGTTCACCTGCTTTTATTACTTTAAATCCTCATCAGACCAGGACGCCACAACTGACCAGCTAGCATGAGGGCACTAACTTCAGCATCACATGGCATCAACCAGCTGCAAGATGCCTTCATTTTGCATTAGTGTAAGTATATATATATATTATATTTGCATAAGTCTTAATTTTCTTCCTTTAAGCCCGTTAGGAAAAGCAAAGGGCCTATCAGAACAAAACTAAGATTTAGGACTAATGCCTTTTCTGAAAAATACACGTCAACTTTTTCAGTATACAAACAATATCAAAACCTTCTTTAAAGTCCCAGTGATGTCCACAGATCTGTAATTTCAGCAAAATCCTTGCTCTCCTTTGTTTCCTACAGCCTTTGAATTTTTTCTTCCTTCCTTCCTTGGCAGGTCCAGAGCAAGCAGCCGAACACATGGAGGCCTGGACTTTTCTTAATAATAATGTATTATTTGCCAGTTTTCAGTTTCAGTCAACATGCCAACCCATAGGCTAGTCAATTAAAATGATATTTTAAGTAAGATATGATAAAAAAGAAACAAAAAGAAACCAACTATACACTGCCCCTCCTAAACAAGCTGCATTATATGAACTGTAGCTTCCTCCTACAATCAACACTATGATTTTGACCAAAAAAAAAAAAAGAAAAAGCTTCCAGTTTTTCCGGCCTGAGTTCTGCATCAATGTAACTGAACTACTTTACTTAACATCTCCAGTTCTGTTATCCAGACATAGTTTCTAACTCCTTATCTGTTATTCAGAAACATAGAGATCCTATTTTTATATCTATTCACTTACTCAGTGGTGTTTACATGAGGACTAAACTGAAGCCTGCTGAGCAGCAGTTCCCAGTTCCTCCCCCTCTGCCCTTCTGAGCAGGCAGACAGATTACCTTTTCTTCTCACTTCTCTTGCCCAACTCCCTTATTTCATAACTCTTGCAACATAGTGGCCAAGTGTTCCAAATTCATCTGGACATTCTTCCAAAAATTGTTCTGATCTGAATCAGTCAAGCCTGCTGGTTTGTACAGTGGCTCTTAAAATCCTGTTTCTGAGCAGACCAGCTTGCTGAACGGCCAGTCTCTTCCTTGGACCCTACCTTCACATGATAGCATTTACACTACTGACTACTGATGTGTCACCACCACAGCTACCAAGCAGTACAGAATATGGCAACGAACCTGCACACAAATGTGAGGTCTCTTCCTCACATGGAAAAGCTCAACTAGAGAAAAAACAAACACTGAAGAGCTCAAGCATTTTATTTTTTCTAGCTTACAAGTGGCCAGCTTTAGGATACTCTGAGAAGCTCTTCATCTCAGTCAATGATCCCCCACCAGCCATTTATATGCTGAGAACCTGCAATTCTGGACAGCATGCCCTGCCCCAGAGCTGCCAGCGTTTCACAACGGAAGTTTCCAGTTATCCCACTTAACATACAGCGTTCCTACTGGAAGAACAACGCAATCCACAGATTGGCCACGAATCACATTTATATTAAAAATACAGTATCCTGCATTTTACAAGCTAAACTAAAACAGATGTAATTAAAGCCTTTGAAAGTAATTTTGGCAAGTGCTTCATTTATATCTACAGCTAAAGCAGATATTTTCTCAAGCATTTTTGCCAAATTTGAGTAATTCTCCAGCTCTGTGTTTTAATTACTACATATGCTTTCCTGTTACAGTTAAGAATATCCATTACACCCTTGAACAGTCACCACCATGAGAAAATGTGTTTTCTTTTTAAGCCTAGCGATGTTTCAAATCACTGGAGTGATACTGGCAGAGCACTGCAGCTTGCAGATGCTTTTGATATACACTGCTATAGATAGTCTGCACATACACACACACACCCATGACCTGCATCTGACCTTGGCTGCAGCAATACACTGCGCATCCAGAGCTGTCTTACAGATCTAAGGGAAGACACACAGCATCGTGCTCAAGTCAATGTTATGCCTAAATACCACAACAATTCTTCCCCTAGTATGGCACCTAAATTAAAGCCAATTTCAATAAACATTTGCTTCTCAAAAAGACTGACTTGTTTGGCTTTAGATTCTTTGCACCCTTCCATCCCTTCTGTGCAAGCTCACAAAAAGCAACCCTGCAGAGAACATACAGCATGGCTCCATATCAGCATCCTCGGGGAATCACTGCCTCCTATTTTATGGGGTCATTATTCAGAGATCGGTATCAGTTCCTCTTTAGTTCAAGAATCCGTGTCAGAAAATGAGATGGGGACATGATTCTGTCTAGCACAAGTGTGTGCTACAAGTTTCAGTCTGCTCCTGAAATTACAATGGGGAATTTTAAGATTAAAAAAAAACCAAAACAGTAAACCACTGCAATCCAGCCCCTACATTGCTTGGCTTAAGAGCAGAGCTACCTGCCTAGGCAGCCAGATGAAAAGTGTTAGTGGATCTGGAGCTTTATTTAATTGCATTTGGTGAGATCTTCATGCAAAAAGAGCCTTGTTCCTCTGCTTGGCTTTGTAGACTACAACGCACTGTGAAATCTGCTCTAAACATACATCCCACACACTGGAGGTATGTGTGCATTCACGTCTATGGTTAGCACCAAAAGATCAGTGAGCAAGTTCCCCTCAATGTAAACCAACAATGTCTAGACCAACTGCTTCCGTCAGTCCAGGTTTCAAGTAAAAGGGAACAGCTGCAGGCAAGAGAAGGCAATCGCAGCTGCTTTAAAACTTAAAGTAAATTAAGTGGGAGGATTTGCAGATAAAAATGAAGTGTATTTAAAATAGCAGCTCTTGAGTACTGAAAGTTTGCAACCTTTTAAACAATAGTAAAATGCATATCTTATGCATAACTATAGACCAGAGTGTCTCCTCTCAGTTGTATAAGCAAAACTTTGAACCTACTTCAGCAAAAGCAGTAGAAACGTCTGTTATGTCTCTGTGCATTTGAAAAAGTAGAACTTGGCCAAAAACTCTTTTCTAAGAGAAAAACTTTGCTTTGCATGTTAACTGGTACAAATTATGCAAGGTATTGCCACAGTTTTTAACGGTATCATTTCCACATATGCTGTATCATCACTTACATTGCAAATTTCATCTCAATTTGAATAAGATTCAAGAGAACTGCATGTGATAATCTGAATCACTTCACTGTTACCTTACTGTAGAGAACACACAAATGGAGCTCATCCATTCTAGTTTTTGTCCTATGAATGAACAGAAGAGCACATCTTTCTACTCAGCATCAATATTATGGCTTTCTTTATGGGCAATCTTAAAAAAGACAAGAAGATTTTATGCCACTTTTAGTGGGATGTTTCAGTAAGAACTGACGAAATAGTGAAAACAGAAAGGCTTGCCTAGAGTGAAAGAGCTATTCAAAGTGAGTCCAAAATTACCAGGCTTTCCCCTAATAAGCAAGTCACACAACTGCTCGACTCTCACAGAGGTTCACACAGGTTTGCAACTTGCTTGTAGAGATCCAGACACATCCAAGTCTAGCTTCCTACCTGGAACATAAACTCCCAGAGAGAATTCCCAGCCCCATTCAGGAGAACAGCACTTTAAGAAGGACCTAAGCCCATAAGTCCAGGAGCTGGTTTCACATGCAGGACCCAGAGTCTAGCTATTTTTTCTTACAGTGACAAAATGTTACAGCACACATCTATACTCAAATGCTATTATTGCCAATTTAAAAAGAAAAAAATAAATCAAGCTGAGAAGAACCTGGCTCCAAACAAAAGCATGTGCAGTACTGTTCTGCACACCTCTCCAAAGCATTTCCAATAACCAAAGCATCAAAAATCTCATTATTTTGGTTACTTTCATACTCTTCCATCAGAAAGCACAGCATGTGAATCAAAAGCCCTCAACTTTGCCTGCTATTTCGGCATGTCCATTAGATCTTAATGGGGAATAAGTACTGAGCTTTTCCTTCTGACATAGGCCTTACTGAAGTTTCTTCAAAATACAGAAAGCCTCCAATTTCTTTTTTGCTTTACTAGGAACTCTGCAAGACAGAGAGCAGAATATACACCATGGTGACAGGGTGTCTCCTCTAAAATAGCAAAACACCCATACTCACTTTCTGAAAAGTACGTAGCTCGAAACTTGAAGCACTGTGCTCAAAGGAAAAATGAGAAAGTTTTAAACCAAGTGCACAATCGGGAAACCCTGTGAAGCCAGGACTCTTCCTCTCTGATGTGTATTTTTAGTTTTGTTTTTTTTTTTTTCCTAAGGAGAAACAAATACTGTCACCAAACTCCCATTTTCCAGCTTACTGGTGCATGCCCTTGACCAGGATACAAAAAAGTGGCATTTACCAGCACTCTGCAAGTGAAATATGATTATTCTGTATGAATTATACATCTTAGGAGCTCAGCATTTCTTCCTCATTGAAAAACCTATTCAAGTGTTCCCACATCTGTATGCTAAGTGGTTTGCTCCAGCCAGGAGTGGGGGGGAACAATTGCTGATATTTCAAGAAATCTTATCTTAATGATTGGGATCAGAGGAAGGGCATGGCCATGAGACAGCTTGAAGCAGGCCTCATCTCTGGCATGGCTGAACATACAGAGCTGCAGTTCTGCCACCAACATCACTTCCCCCACCTGCAATCTGCTCCCAAAGGGTAGACAGCAGGGAGATTGAAGTGAGTGAGGAAGTTTCTTACTGTGACGCTTCTGTCGTGGGCAGTCTCTCTCCCTATATACAGCACCATAGATAATGCCAGTAGAGCAAGGTAAGCATAAACTCCATCAGACAACAGCAACACAAACCTGCCAACAAGATCATATTCCTGCTCTATTCCACTTTGGCTGTGGCAAAATTCCCACTTCTGAGTTTCCAGAATGCTGGTTTTCAGAGGTCTGTCATTTCACTAGTTTGTCTCTGCCTGAAGACATCCCAATGTGGAGCACTGCTCTGTCTTCTTCAACTGATGGCCACAGCCAGGTCATCACCTTTTAACAGAGAATATTTTCCAGTTCACTCCTCATATTGAGGACTACTGCTGCATGTGGTTTTGGGCATCACATAAAGCTATTGGAGTGTGCAAAAGAGGGCTCCAAAGATGGTTAACAGTCTAGAGGGCAAGACATGTAAGGAGCAGCCAAGGTTCCTTTGCTTGGTCAGTCCAGAGAAGAAGGGAGTGACAGAAGGCCTCAGAACAGCCTACAACTTTCTAAAGAAGGATGTGGAAAGTAAGGCACTGATCTTTCTGGTGATAGTGGCAGGATGCATGGAACTGTATCAGGCACGGGTCAGGCTGGATGTTGAAGACAGGTTCTTGATTAGAGGGTGGTCTGGATTTGGAACAGATTCATCATGGCAGTGATCACGGCCCCCAGCTGCCAGAGTCCCACATGCATTTGAACAACGCTCTCAGACACAGGGTTTGAATTTTGGGTGGTCGTGTGTAGAGCCAGGGACTGGACTCGATGATCCTTATGGGTCTTTTCCTACTCAGGGTAGTCTATGATTCTACACCCACTAAATACAACACATCAGCACCAGGGCACAACTCAGAGGCTCAGCTCACCCCCTCAACTCAGGGCAGCAATACACAGGGGTGCATTCCCTAAGGCAACCTTCAGCTTCCTTACAGAGATAAGCTACCACCTTCTTCCCTTCCTCACAAAAAAAAAAAAAAAAAAAAAAAAAGGCCATTTACACTGAACTTCTTCTGATAAGAAAGCCTACATGCTAATTGTGATTCATAAATAAAGATTAATAAAAATAAAATTGTGTCTTAAAACAAATTTATCCAGTCCAGTTTAATTAACTAACACAGCCAAGATCAGTCACTCCCAAGCACATGGAGAAGAGGAAGTCAACCCATGGAGCACTGGGATGGGAGAAGGCCATCCTCCCCAGGACATCTGTGCAACGGGACGCCTTACAAGTTAAGGGCTGATGTGTTTTGCCAGAGGAAGCAACTGGAGCCAGGAGGATTACAGTCACTTTTGTGGGGCCTGGGAAGGTGGGGAAGGAGGTCAGGCACCAGGGGCATATTCACACAAACAGCCAGACACCCAAAAAAAAAAAGAAAAAAAAAAAGCAATTCTGATCCTTGCCTAGGCAAAACAGCAGCAGTGTTCATTCAGCTGTGAATTTATTGCGTGGGAGTTGCTACAGCTCTCTCAGGGAGATTTTTTTTTCCCTACACTGGGTTTTCTGTCTGGTGTGTTTTTTATTAACTCCTAGAGCATGTCTGTAAGAGGAGGCGGTGTGGGGGCTGGGGAAGTGACAAAGGATGTTTTTAGCAGACTGGCATTTCACAAGTTAAACTGACTTTTCTGAAGTACTCACCACCATAGACTGCTTAATAATGTGTAGAAAACTGAGAAAAAACGAGATAAGACCATCAATCCCCGTTAAATTTGATCAAACAGTTTAAAGGATGGCCTGTCAGTTTTCAAATGCTCAAAGACAAAAAGACTTTTGTTATTGAAGTCTCTAAGACCAGGGCCCATTCTGGATGTCAGAATACTTGAGCCCATAGCTAGAGTAAAGATGACAAATTAAAGACCAGTGCAGAAGTCACTGAACATAAAATCAACACGATAAAATTAGTTCCACGTTCCTGTTTGTAATCCACTCCAAATATTCTACAGCTGACAAAATGAACCAAAGTCTAGCTGTGACCCTGGAAAAACATAGCTAAGTGTACAATTGAGACATGTCAGGCCAAAAATTTCAAAATATCACGTTTCTGAATACTTCCAATAGTGGAGTCCTATCTTCAGTATCTGTGATGGAAATAAATGTTTATCTTTCAAAAACTTTACAGGAATTTAACTGAAAGTACAAGCCCACAGTCACCATGAAAGAGAACAAACCTAAACTAGAAACTTCAATGCCAGAAATCACAAGAAGCACGTTACTTGTCTTCCAAGCAGTTTTGATTACTTAGCTCACCTAACACCTCTTGCACTCCCATGTGTTGTATTTTCAGTGGCAGTCACTACCTGCTGCCAGTACCAAAGCTACTTGTTTCCATTAAGATGAGCAAGACTAGCTTTAAAGATAAGACTTTTTCTAAACTTCTGAAACTGATGTTCACTGTGCCTATTGAAGGCAGTTCTGTTTTAGTCATCTTCCATGTATCTGGAGGCACATTTGGTTGCAGAATCCAAGATTTTTCTCCAAAAGCAGGCTCCAAACTTTTCAGACGTTTATGTTTGACACAAGTTAAGAAGCTTGTGACTCACTCCATAACTGGTCAGAAGGATGACACTTGACAAGAACGCTGATGCAAGGACAAGTTGGTCCAAAGTTTGGTGGCTGAGATTTAAAGAAAACAGCCTGTCCTGTTCTGCAGGCAAAAATTGGCAAGAAAGAGCAGCTTTCTTTGATGCTGTAGTATCAGATGGCTTCTTATGACAGATCAATGCCACTCTGAGACAGTTGCTTCATTCTGTGGTGTAGCAAATAGATTTAGATTAATTTTATAAGTGGTTGTGATTGGACTTCCATATTTCTTGTCTTAAATTCTGCAGCCCTACTTGTTCAATGTATAAAGTGCTGGTAGGGAGGCAACACAACTTAGGAAAAACAAGTTATATAAATGCACTGATCGTCCACCTGAGCAGTACAGAATTTGCTATTGCTGAGAATGAACAGCATATAGGCCAGTCTGCCCACATCTTTGCTTAACATTTGGCCAGAATTCTGCCACTCTTGTCTCTAGTATTTCAAGGCTTTTTTTTTTTTTTTAAACTTTCTATTCTTTAAAAAAAAAAAAAAGAAAAAAAAAGTACATGTTAACACGGTCACGTAAAGATAACAAAATACTGGTATCCCTCTTAACCACATCAGACTGCTCAAGTTTTTGCAAAGAATTAACTGCCAGGAAACCACAGAAGTCAGACACAAAGTGTAGGAATTTATAATAAAACATAAGGGTTTTCTCCTTCAGGCCAGAAGAGCCCTCTCTTAATCTTCTGTTATATCACCTGCATACAATCAAAGAACCCTGAAACAAACTGCCTCAGCATTCAACAAAAGACTCTTCTTCATTTGGACGTTACTGTTTTACCTGATGGAGCAGGCAGGAAGTGATCCAGCCTGATCTTGTAGCTCAAAACTGCTTTCACCACTGTCAAGAATTTAAAGCCATTGAGCCACCAGCAGCAATTCCATAAAAACAGAAAAGGTATTGTCTAGGGAAAATTATTTTTGGAAAGCTATTCAGAGACCAGTTTCTGAAATAGCAGGAAAATAAATGAGAAACTTTAAAAAAAAGTGAGCAGTCAGAATGACATGGAGCTGTGCATGAAGAGGTGGTGATGAAAATAAGAGCTATATAAATTAAGGTAGCCATATGTATAATACTATTAACAAAAAAAAAAAGGAGCAAGTCTTCTCCATTGATATGAAAAGCTGAGCTTATGGTGTGGGCATCGTACTTTTACCCATCCTCTGGATGTGCTGCTGAGGGAGCAGCTCTCAGAATCCTGGAAGGGGCAATCTTGCAGATGATCAAAGTGAGCTTATGACAAGCAGTGAAATTTCTTCAGTCCTCTAAAGGAACACTGAATTGCCATGTTGCATGGAAGACTCAGACTTGGGGAATTCACACATGTTTAATAGTAGGAGGGTGTGTGGAAGTCTCTATCATACCTGCTCGCAGTTTTGTGCTCATCCTCTGCATTTTGCTGCCCTGAAATTTTCAGAGGCAGACACTTGCATTAGCCAATGGGAAGAAGACACATCCATTTAACAATAGGAACCAAGACGATTCATGAATGGATTTTAAGTGATTTGCCCATGGAAAAGAAGTGAGCAGAAGCTAGTTCCAGAAATTAAAAGCTTCTTCAAGCATTTCACACAAATATGCACAGTGGGCATCCTCTGCAAATATCTTAATCTTACAGGGAAGGACTGACTGCGTGCAAGTCAGCTATCAGATGCATGACTTTTTCTTCCTTGAAATACATCTTACGATGAAAACACAAATTGCTGTTTATCAATACAATCAACATCAATGGTCTTAAAATGTCTACATATAAACCTGTGTAAGCAATATTAAAAGAAAACACCTCACAGTTTTCTTCTATCCCAAGTATAAATCCCCTTCTCTAAAGTTCTGCTCTAAACTACTTCTTCTTGAGAAGAGCCAGTCAAAAAGTTTCTTTTAAAAGAAAGATTCATTTTGCACAGCTTTCTGTTTAGAACAGTTTCTGAGAACTTCAACATTTTCAACCAGAACTGACCCTGGTTAGAGCAGGAAGATTGCCCCAAAGGCAGCAGGTCCCAGTGCAGCACTCGCAAGCTGCGCTATTCCAGTCTTACATTATGAGTTCTGTCCACCAGGGTTGTGGCAAGCAATGAAAAACAGATCTGTTCTTTCAGCAAGGATAACTCCTTCCTTTGACTCCAACAGCCAATTCACTGATCAGGCCAAATTAACTGCAAGTGATAATTATGAAAGAGCATAATGATGGAAAAAAAGAACTTAAGTTTTAAGACTTTTAGTTGACAGCCCTTTTG
The DNA here is from genome assembly GCF_019232065.1 of Centrocercus urophasianus. NCBI lineage: Eukaryota > Metazoa > Chordata > Aves > Galliformes > Phasianidae > Centrocercus > Centrocercus urophasianus. Next base: position 86,552,943 of record NW_024884253.1, on the reverse strand, counting down.
AGTGGCCATCTCTTACTATTCTGCAAAGATTTAAGGAGCCCTTCTGAGGATTTTCACCACCATTTCTCAAACAGCTGTACCACTTGAGCTATTCACAATCTCAGAATCTTAAAGTAATAACCAAAACATATTTTTCTACTACTTTCTTCTCATTAAAAATGAAACGTCCTAGCCATATTCACTTAATACCTCAGAGAATAGAGAAACAAAGAAGAAAAGGGAAGAAAGGTCATTGTCAGGCCAAGATTAAGTCTGGAAAATTTCAACTTGAGACATGAACATTTCAGGAAGTTATAAGCAACTGGAATAATAAAAGAAGAACTGAAACACTGTAGGAATTTTAACTAGAGCTCTTGCTATGCAAACCGAATATTATTTAATGTATTTTAGTAGCGTGCAGAAATGTTTCTTGGCAGAGGTATAAATGATCTATGTTCTCAAGAATACTCCAGCCTACCTTAGGGAGCAGAAGAAACGGATAAATAGTGTTGATCAGCACAGCTCCCTTGCTTTCAGTGATACCAGCAAGTCAAAGAAAAAGGGAATACTATCAAAATCCTCCAACTTCCAACAGCTCATGTTGTTCAGTGCTGCCGTTCTGTGCTCCACCACAGAACCACCAGCTTGGCCAGCCTCTCCCTAGGTCATCTTTATCAAAATCTGGTTTGTTCCAATGCCTACCACAAGAGCATACAGAACTGCAGAAACATTTCTTCAATTTAAAACAAGCTGCTGTTTAAATCACAGGTTCAATGTTTTTTGTGCCTACCCCCTCAGCACATTCCCTTGAACTTCTTTGCAGAACGATCATGAATCAAATGAAGCCTAATCAAAGCTTTCTTCATCTCACTACAGAAGAATTGTCAACAGATGAAATCCACCTTTTCCTGCTCCAGAGGACCACAGGATGTAGAGAGGCATTCTGTAATTGCTGAATTCCTGTTGAAATAACTGGAAGAACGATTATTTTTCCAAATAGTGCTATGTTAAAAAAAAAAAAAAAAAATCAGACATCCTATGAAAACTCCCCATGCCAACCCAGGTATTTAAATTATGAAGTCTCCTGTAGAAGAAAAAAACCCCACACGTTGGAAGCTGACTCCACTTGACTCCACTTAGCAAGTATTTGCAAAGAGCAGGAATGCCTAAATACACAGAGTTGCTCCAGAGGCATTGCCACTAGCATCTTCTTTTAAGTTCCTTCCACACACTGCGATACTGTGAGCATTTCAGTCTGAAACTAGGTCATAAACTTCTCTATTGGAAAGCATTTATAGCTGTTTGGACTGGATTATTGTGTTCAAGAGGTTATAATAATAAAGGAAGCCTGCAAGTATACTTTTTCCAAACTCCTAGTATGCCATTGCCGGTTTGAGAAACTGGTTCATTTCTTATCCTTGTTTGGCTCTCCTATACTCAATTTGTTGCTTGCTTTGACCACTTTCTGGACAAATATAAAACTTACTCTTTCATCTAATTAACATGAAGGAAAATTTAGAAAAGTTTCTCATTTAGCCCTGTTCTAGAATCAATTTTAGAAGAACACTGACAGAGTTTCAAGAGCCATTCAGGTACTCAAGTCTTGCCAAAGTTTACAGTCAGTTATATCCTGTTACAAAAAGAAAAATAAAAAAAACTCTGCTCTGTTTTTTCAATTTTGTACAAATTTCCATCAAGAAACAATCTAGCTCTGCATATTCACATGCATCCAGATGATCTGTGAATAAGCCTTATTCTCTTTAGTCTAATCAAATTGGCCAGCTCACTTTCTCCTCTTCCAAACATTCTCAGCCACTCCTTCCTGCAAAGGCAAGCACAGAGCATTTGCTATCTTTCTTACCAAGCCTTTTTGAATACTTAAAACAGCAAGCAATTGCTCCAGCCACAGTTCAGTCTTGCAAGGCCTATCATTTGAGGTTTCTTCTGTTTGCTCTCCATTAACCATCTGGTCTTGCTAAGGGCAAATTCAGCATCCAGCAGCTTCCCAGAAGGGACCCTGCCCATAGCAGGGGGTTGAAACTAGATGATCACTGTGGTCCTTTTCAATCCAGGCCATTCTATGATTCTATGATTCAAAGGCAAATGCCTGCACATCTCTAGGGACTGAGGAACAAGGTGTCCAGTTTGTTTTCTCTAAGTGAGAAAGATGTCTCAGCAGCCTTTTGTGCGCTTTCTCATGAGCCATCAGAACAAAGGCAGGGCAGTTGTCCTCAACTGAAAAATCCATAAGTGGTAATGCTGCATCCAACTTGCTTTCTATCTTACAAGGATCCAGCTGAAGGCCCTGGGCAATAAGGTGGCCCTCTGCAAGAGCTGTCTTATGATTTTCTTTCCCAAATACAAGCACAGAAGGAAAAATGAGGGCAGACTGGATGAAAACTACATGTACAATATTAAGTTGGCTCTGTAATCAGGATCAAATAGCAAGTCCAAGACCTTCACAGCATTTGGAAGAAAACCAAAAAATTGAGAGCAAGAATAAACCCAACTTTTATCCAGCTGCAATAATTTTTTCTCCAGAATACTCTCTGCCAAGGAGAATCAGTATAATTAAATTATTAGCCCTCAACTAGGTTTTAGCTAATCGTTGTTTTTGCTTCTGTCTGCTTTTCCATAATTTTAAAAGCCTTCACTCTTAAAACTATAGTAATCTGTATTCAGTACTTAATACACCTACGGGGTTTTTTTTCCCAAAGAGAATCCTCTTCAGCACAGAATCTGCAGCCTTCTGTTTGACAATTCTACTGCAGTAGTTAATATTATATATGCTGCTCAATATATTTTTGCGACACACCATCTAACCAAGTCAAGTGAATTTACACAATATTCATACTCCCTTTTATAGCCTTGATGTAGTAGTTGCTACACATGGAGTCAGGTCTTCAACACAGTGATTCTGCAGCAAAGACACTATTAAACAATTTTTTTTTTTTTCTTTTTGACCTGCCTAAATTTCTGTGAAGCTGACAGTAGCGTTTTAAAGGACATACATCCTTTTATTTTTATATATAATATAGAAATACATTCTGATTAATAGTCCTATGTTTTAATGCGTTGCTGGAAGGCTCAATTCAGAGTGCATGTTCCTATGATATTTCAACTTAGGTAGTTTCTTCCACTCCATCTTGAATTCTATCAGAAAAAACCTGCCAGGGTAACTGCCTCACAGCTTGGGAGACTGAGCATCTTCTTTTATTTCTGAAATTCAGAAGAGTGGAACAAAATGAACGCACAAGTCCAAATTACTTGATCTCCGTGTAAAATAAAATAATATATGTATTCATTAAAAGCATGGAAAATGAGCTCAAAGACAAAAGCAAGGCAGATGTGAAAAGTTGCTTCAAATCTGTACGTTTTGAAGGTGACACTAATCAGAGTCACAGAAATCCTTCAGTTTCCTTTCACTTCATAACTCTTTAAAAAGATACTTTCATTAAAACTTAGCAGCCACCCCCTATTTCCACTATCCCACCAGAGCAGAAAGGGCACTGTGCACCTCCTGGTTCTCCAGGCACATTGTCTGAGTCCCCAGATTAAGTGACACCAGCAAGCAGGAGGTTTAAGACACAGACAGGGAGGGCTCCCCCCCTCACTGCATTGCATTCAGTTGGGGAATTCTGAATGGTGCAGAATCACAAGGCCCAGAAATCATCTGGGATGAGAACGTAGCCCAAAAAAAATTCATGGAAGGGCTGAACTATAACGCAAGGCTACTCACCACAGAGACCACCAATGACACAGATGTCCTTCATCTGTAGATAACAAGCAGTTGAGATGGAAAGCAAGCATGTTTTGCACCCTTCTCCTCCTCTGCCATCAGCTACCAGCCACTCTCTCTAGGACAGTAGCCTGCTATGCCTTACTAAAGGTTTAGATTTAAACTGGATTCTCAGTCTAACCAATAACAACACTTTGATGTGTTTGTTGTGTTTATGCTCTTACAACCCAGAGTAGTTGCAGAACAAAGTAACACCCCAAGGTCATCTATCTGTGTATTTTGTACCCTTATCTGAAGTCAAGATAGACATCTGGCTCCCACATGGACACAGTGCAGTCTTTGCCATGCTCATCTCCACAGTACTCTTGCAAAGGAAGAAAAAAAAGAAAAAAAGGATAACTGGACATCAAAAATAAAGGTCATGTACTCAGACACCACTCTTTTGCTTCAGCTGAAATGTATCTTAGCAATTCTGCACAGCAACTTCCCAACAGTTCTACACTACCAGTATAACAAGGCCCATATGGAAAGAGAGCTCAATGCACCCCCGAGCCCAGGAGTTTTGCCCAGAATGCTTTTTTGTGCATCATCCTCCTAATTTTCTTTATTAGGAATACAAACACACAGGTACCCAGGCACTTCCCACTGATGTGGGGACTGAAGAATTCACCCCTGGCTTCCCAGGAAGACTGTGACAGTGCAAAAAATCAAATCAAAACCAACATTACTTGCTTGCCTTTGGTTAGGCTTATGAGATTGGGTTAACTTCCAAAAGTATCAACAACTTGAACAGTATTCCCTGGATTGGCACAATGCTCAAAGCCACTCAAGATATTCAGAAATTGTCCTTATATTCCGGCCTATAGCTGTAACTGCTAACACAAAATTAAACTCAAAAGTAAATGAAGGAAATTACGTTATACAGCGGCAAGAATAAAGACTACAACAGCAGGCAGCTCGTTTGTACCCACAAGTCTAATCAATTGCAGAGGATAACTACAAATTACTGATAATCTTTAGTTTATCAACATCAGATAACTTTCGTACATGACAAGACTGAGAAAAAGGATTTTGCAGCTTTATGCTAAAAAACATCTTTCGACTCTATTTACACTGCATTGTTGGGGGTTTCAGAAGAAACATTTCTTTTATAGAAATGGATTCATTCAGAAAAAAGAAAAAAAAAGAATTTTTGAAGTCTCTATTTTAAAATTTGGGATACGGGCAGAAAGGGTAGAAACCTTCATCAGGCAAGTCATGACCACTACAGATCTTTGTGCAAAATCTGAGTGACCAAAACTGAATCATGTGGGGAAGCAGAAAAGAATTTGCTGGATCCAGTATCTCCCTAGTGGGACAGATTGGAATTCACTACATATATACAAAAAAATTTTTACTTCCCTCTTTATGGTGATATTTTTAGACAACTATGAACAGACCAACTGGTAAAAAGTTTAGTAAGGGGTCAACCTCAGAATTTTATTTTTCGGCAGAGAAATTGTGGCTTAAGAGAAGCAAAGCCTTCTGGAATAGATGTTCCAATCTGGTATAAGTTAAAGTAGATGGAACTAATTCCTGAAGGAGCAGGTGGGTTGATGGAAGAATTAGTAGTGACAGACTGTATTTTACAATAATCTTTCGATCATTAAAACCCAATTTAACATGTAACGTCATCTGTTGTCAGAGTTACCAAACCTGGGAGGAAAACCAAAAACCTGTTCGTGATGATTTACAGAGAGACATAGGCAAACATTCATGTGGACACGAGATTATTTATATTTTATACTCAGTGAATTTTGATGCCGTAATGTTGAAGACTGCTACTATTGAAACTTAACCAAAACAATGTGAGGAAAGTTAATGAACAACTGTACTGAATGGAATATATCTGGTTTCCTACCTGAAGCGTGTTCATCAATCATTACTGCTGTGCCAGGAAAATGCTTCAGCAATCACACAACAAAAAGGATCTGGAGAGTTCCTAAATGTTTAAAAAGAAATATAAGCAAGTTACATGGTGCAAAGTCACCGATCCCACAGCAAACAGTAGAGTCATACTTCAGAATACCTTACACTTGGAAGGATTTTGTTGTTGTTGTTCTTTTTTCCAAACTAACTTTTTCTTTAACAACAAAATTGTGGTGCATTCAGCTGAGCCAGAGCTAAAACAACACAAAATTCAATTACTAGCAAGACTGGGGAAGAAAAAAAAAAAAAAGACAAAAAACACAATGATTTGCAAAGATAGCTATACCAAAAGAAAAGCAGTTATCCCTACTCAGTTCCATGATTTGGCAACTATACTGTGTCCACATATTCACGTGTGGATATTAATTCAGACTGTGTACAGAGAAGTTTTTCAGTTCTCACCAGAGAAGAAATAACGTTTCCAAATCATGGCTATATTTCACAGAAAGAATGATTTAAGCCAGATGTGAAACACATGGATTTTCTTAAAAGTTTCCCTTTTTTTTTTTTTTTTTTTTTTGAGTTGGAAAGCTCCATTTTTCTGAAGCATCTAGGTATAAAGAATACTTTAAAATTCCAGACAAAGCATTCTTCAGAGTTGTAGTGTGACTTTAGAACCACCAAACAAGTTTGATAAAACACAACATAACTAATTCAAGTTGCAGTATCCCCACAGTCTTCTCTTTGCAAATGAGATGCTAAATTGGAAAAAAATACCCAACACTAATGTTGCATACATCTGCCTGATTACAAGAGTAAATATGAAGTAGGCATATATAGCATTTCCAGGTTTGATAGCATATCACTGTAAACATCATTGGCAAAACACATTTTCTAGAAGAGAAAAAAAATAATTTTTCATAAAAGCATGCCTACATGTGTAAATTGCATCTATATCACAGACACAAATTTTCCCTATACTCAGTTACCTTAATGAAGGTACGAGATGCAAACTCTCAATTGGTTCTACTCAAATCTTAGCCACCTACAACACATGAAATGACATTCTGTGTTCTGATACTTCAATACAGTTATAGCCCATAGATACCTAAGCTTTCTGCTCCAGTAAATAAGTCCAGCAAATTATCACCTGAAGATGGCTACAATGTTTTTTTTTGCTATGTTTCACATATTACGAACCAATGTTCAGACAATCCACGTGGAGATATCTATCCCATTTTCTATAGGATTTATGTCTAATCAGAATGTACATGCATGCTTGCATAAAAATTAGAAGTTCCTCTGACAAGGAAAAGTAGATTCGCAATCATTTTTCTAATTCACATCCCTTCACACCACTAACTCTACACAGCTATTTTAGCAATCTACAGGACATGGTCAGAAAAATGACAAGGTCAGGTGATGTTCTTATCTCGTTACTGACTCACTGACTCCTCGTAGTTGCTATGCTTAAATGAAAAGTCAAATCATTGCCTCTCAAATCAAACAGTCAAGTAAAATTTCCTCCAGTCAAACAGTAGCATCAAAAGCCCATCTTGGTTAATATGCATACCTTCTTTTACTTCTACGCAACCTGCACAGCCTCCAGTGAGAGTGCCCACACACAAGACAGAGCAAAGATGGGACAACGTGTGGTCATCCAGCTGTAGCTTACAGAGAACAAACATCTCTTCAGCCTCCATGACTGATGATATTGTGAAACAAAAGGACCTACATCACCTTTCCAAGTGGTGACTGACTGAAAACCTAACAGGTTTTAACTGCTGGTGTTAGTTTTAGTTAGAATACAACTTACAAGATTGATGCGCATTCATGCTATTAAGTGGCTTTGCCAAGAAAACTGCAATCCTCTGTCCACCTTCATGTCCTGTTAGCACAAACTACTCAATGCAACTATAAAAGACTGTGAAGAACTGACAATTTTACCTAGAAAGGTTTTGGTCTAAAATTTTCACCTTGGAGCATATGAAGTTTTTGGAAACCTAATCAGACTAAAGAGAAACCAACACACTCAGGAATACTGCAGATTGTTTCCACAAAATGTGAGTCTTTTCCAACACAGCCTCTGTTATTTCCATGAAGTGACCTTTTTCACTGAGGACACGAAGGGACATAGGAAAAACAGAAGACCATACAAAAGCAGAGGCTGCCTTCCTCAATGGACAGACAGAAAAATCACAGCATCCAAGATTAAAATGAAGTTGAGAAGAAGGAATATGCCTATTTTATCTAAATACAAGTTGTATCTACCTTGAGAAGATCATAGCCACTTGTGACTAATTAAAGCCACATTGATTTTTTTTAAACAAAAGACCATCAGAAGCGTTTGATGCAGGATGCTGGAGAAAGGCTATAATAAAAACCAAAAGGTTATATGGATTCCTGCGCAGATTGTGGCTCCTTAGCCATTCTCTGCAGCCTGCTGGTGGTCCCCGCAGTTTCAGAAGGTGGTCCACAACATAATCATGAGGAGGACAAATTGAAGCCACATTTCTATTTGTGCAAGCAAGAAAACAACAGGAGAGGAATAAAAGGAGCAGATGAACATGCAAAGTCTAGCATGATTCTCATTTGGTCACAAATGAAAACCATTGTTGAAGCACAACACAGCATTGTCCCTATTCTCTAAGAAAAAGAATTAGGCTTTGACAAAAAAAAAAGATAGAGGAATAATTTTGCAAGTTACCTCTTTGCAAATATAGACACAAACAGGTCTCAGAAGGGCAGTGCCTTTGAAGTAAAAGTAAGAAGCAAAAGCACAAAAAAAAAAATCCACAATGCTCTCTAGTTCTAAGTGTGCGCCCAAGCAGCACCTCCACTTCTTACTATGAAGGACACTGTTCACACACCAGCCTTCATTCCTTGGCTACAACACCAGGAGCTTCTGGCTGACAACCTGGACAGGCACTGTGGCATTTTCTAGCCAGGGCTCCAATGAAGTTAGCTGCCCACATATCAGAGCCACCTCTGCAGCCAGATGGAGTGAGTGACAAAGCTGAGATTTTGCTACTAGAATTAGAGGACTTCTGTCTCATTTCTTAAGCAATGCAGTCACATTTCAAGTGCAATTACTCATTTTCCTTCCCAAGGAATCAGATGCAAGTATTGCTTTGAATGCTTAGATAATAGGGCTGTTTGAAGCTGGGAAAGTCAAAAACACATTTGGCAGCCCTCAACAGCCAATAAGAAAAAACTTTTTTGGAGGAAGAACTCCCATATACCCTCTTTGACCTCCAGCAGACCTGGAAAAAGGTACAATGGCCACTCTGTAAGTAATGCCTTCTATTTTATTATTTATGACTTTAGAGGTGGATGTTGGTGGTATGGAAGTAGAGGTTGAACCTCTCCATCAATAACTTATTCCATTTAGTTGCCATGCAACAAACTGCACCAGAGGGACAGCCTGACAAAATGGTGTCTGACACGGAAGTGCAGAAATGAATTCCTCCATGTGGAAAAAATTGCACCCACTGACATTCATTGGTGCTTTCTGAATGCTGATGGAGACCAAACAGTGGATGTGAGCACAGTGAGGCAGTGGGTTGTGGGTCTCAGCAGTGGCAAAGGCCACAGGGAGTCTCCTCTGCTGATGCAGATTTTCACAAGCACAGCATGCAGGCTACCCTTCATCAATGGTGAAATATATAGTTAATGGTAACAGTGACTATGTTGGAAAAGAATGTTTTGTAGCTGAGAGTTTGCTACATGAAATAGGTTATTGAGCTCTTTTTATCTGATACAATTGCAGTGGAAATAAAAAGACATTTTCAGAGAAACCTGCTTACAACTTGGAGAAGTCGACATGAGGCCCATGTATGCAGCTGAAGAATCACCATCACCATTTTGTTCTTGCCAGGAAGTTAAAACCAGATTATATTGGCTGCAGGAAATAACACACACTTCAGGAGCAAGGAGACACAAGCTCAACATTTACAGCTGTTAGGCTCAGTCCAGCCACAGCTATCTGCATAAAGGCTAAAGATTGTGTGAAGTGATGAAACATCAGGAAGTACTCATTTTTCCTAGGATTTAGTTAAATTCATTAAAAAAAAAAAAAAAAAAAAAGTAGTCATGGATTTAAGTGCTCCCATGAATTAGTTAAATCCCATCCTTCGTTACCATTTGAGAAGCACCACAGAAGCAGAAAGGCAGAGGCATGTAGGGCTGAATAACCATTTGTTAGCAATTTTAATAGCAAAGCTTTATTCTCCCCCACCTCCTTCATGGTCTCTTGTACTTATTATGGTGAAATTAGGAGTTTTTACTCCGAGTGAACTCCTGCTAATCCTTTTATTTTGGTTCAGTGCTACACTACTGACCCTGCAAGAACATTCATCTACATTCACAGCTGGAGCTGCAGACTCTGGCTTGAAGGAATAAATGACTTTGCAACGCAAAAGCAAATGAAAGGCCAAAGGTTTATCTAAAAGAAAATCTGAATTTGACCATCTTAAAGAACGGGAGGAAAACAGGATGTATACTCAGACATCTCATCAAAAGCTGATATAAAAAAAATATGTGACATTAGAGAAACACAATGTACGAAAAAAAATCTGAAGTTCTATCATACCATAAAACATAAGTTCTTAAAAAAAAGAAAAAGAAGAAATTTAATTGTAATACTAGATTATATCCAACCCCAGTGATCTGCTACAAAGAGAGCAGCCAGACTTCAAAGTGCTCAGCTCCATCCATTCGCCCTGACCTTTTATTATCTCATACTTTCGTCAGTTACTTGCTCATTTGCAACATTAATCTAAAGTTACAACATCACCAAATGAAGTACTGGATCTTGTTTCAATTTGCTTGTCAACTTCTCAGCCCATTTTCTTCATTGCAAGTAAATAACGAAAGGAATGCAAAGGACAGTGGAAAGTCAGGTTGCATGCACATAATTCACCCATTTGTGGCCACCAGGACAGGGAGCACAGAAGGGCATTAAAACAACTTGTGAGAGGACAGAACTTAAAGCATGAATGGCAACACGCACACGAAAGCTAAAAATCAGGATCTTTCACTGTGGATGGACTTCAGGAATATTCTTGATATTAAAAAAGAACATTTCTAGACTAGTGTCAGGTTCCACACTTCTTTGCTAAATGTTCAATAAACACATCACTGCTGTTTTGCACAGAACACGTTTGGTGGCTTGAATTAACTTGATCACGTGTGCATACATTCATCGCCCTTTTAATAATATGAAAGCTTGACCCATTAAACTGATCTGGAGTCATTTGTACATCCACATTCACAGCAATTTATTTTGAGCATATTGCAGGGAAATGTTTACTTAGCTTTTCTTAAAGCCGGGCATCTCTGACACTCGAGACCTCAATATCTTAAATTTTTCAAATCATTGCCTTCCTAATCAAGGAAGAAATGGACATAAAAGCTTCATTTAATGAAAATAATTTAGAAGCATATTTTATTGCTAAGAGAATCTAGGCACAGAAAAGCCAGAGCATTTTTGATTCTTACCCACATTTTAATTTTAGTGTTCAACTTGCTCGCATTCTCAAAATAGATTTGCAGCAAAATTTTACATCCACACTGGAACTCTTACAAATGCCCATCTCAAGCAGTATGAGCAGCTCTTTACTGAGGCTGGTAAATCAGTAGAAACAAAGTAAAAAAGAAAAAAAAAAAAAAAAAAAACCTATATTTTTTTGGTGATCCATACTATTTACCATCAAAACACGCCAAATTTAATTTATCTCCTTTAGGTCCAGGATTTTTAGCCATCTGAAGTGAAACAAATTAAATCACACCAACGATGGAGCATTCCCCCACTTTGCCACCCCACTATCCATTTATTTTTACTAGTCCATTTAGCACAGAAGCCCTTAATACTATGTTTCCAAAGAGACCCAACTGAAAAGAAGATTCAGGTCAGGCTGATTGAAATTACTCTATCACGCTGGCATAGCTCATCCACTAAGGAAATCGTATGCAGCACCAAGCACTTCTCAGCCTTTGGAGGTTTCCCTGCTGCTAGCTGCTGGATGAGGAGGACAAGATCTAGCAGGAGAGGCCAAAGGGAGCATGGAGCCCTTTGCTACAGATCTGGGAAGAGACTGGATCTGCCTGACAGATCCTCATCCCGCTACACACTACAGTTGTTTTGACATACTATCAGCTGAACAGTTCCTTCCTTGAAAATGTTTGAATGCAAATTCTTCATAAACACTTCTATGCATGGAGCTATCAGCACCTGAGAAAGAAGAGGTATAGTAATGATGTTTTAATTGTTTTTCCTCATTTAGTCTTGCTTAATACTGCCAGTCCCCCAAAGGGACAGGACCCATCAGGTCACACCACTTAAAGTGGCCTCTGCAGGCCAGCTATGCCCACAGTGCTCCCAGGTTAATTGAGTGCAAGCAATGAAACTGGAGCTTGATGCAGAAAGAACGATGGATGCCTAGGAGCAGCCTAGATGACCTATTTGCACCACATTGCCAGAGCCAGAAAATTCACTCTATGCTTCTTTCCAAAGTACCTAAATTTAAAACAGCCTTCAAATTAAAAGCTTGCTTAATTCATTTAGAGAAAAAGAAATAGAAAAGCCACCGTGAGCTATGATGGCACCAACTTTTTTCTTCCCTTTTCTAATTTTGTTCTTTTTATTACCATTATCCCATGTGGCTTTCAGGAAGTCCCTACAAACTAGTCGCTATTACGAAGATGGCCTATTTTAATCAATCCCTTGACAGGAACAGCTAATTATCTAACTTTTCTGACCAAACTACCAGATGGCTTCTGTTCTATACTTAATTTTAGCTTTCAGTCAGTAATGTTATTTGCATAATAGACGTCTGTGATGACATAGAAATAATACCAGTACCAATACCTAAGGTACACAATGAACACTCACTGTACTCTCCCATTGAAGAATAAAAATACAGGCACTTAAAACGACAGGCATCTCCCACATTTTCTTTTCTTACTGAGTTCCTAAAAGCCAGAGGCTTTCCCTTTTGCCAGAAGGTTCACACCATCATCAAGCTGCATAGGCTGCAGACCTCACAGCACACCCACCAGACACTGCAGGCTTGGGCCAGCTCCAGAAATGGGAGACCAGGCAGGATTTAAGTGTGTCTATTGCTGTGTAAGATGGCATGTGATAAAACAAAAAAAACAGTGAGGGCATGAGGGCAGCAGCCACTCCTGGTATGTCCTAGGAACGTACAGCTGTGTCTGAACAAAAAGCCAATAGCAGCCACCCATGAACAAGCTGAGGCCAAGATCACCCAAGTGAAGTTTTGTGAACAAACTCTCAGGGCCATTACAGCACAGGATTTTATTTTTATTATTATTATTTTTAAGTTTGTTTCTTTTTTGATTGCTTTTAAAGAGTAGATTGATACAGGAAAAAACATAGCATAAGAAATAGGGCTGAAAACACAGATTTCAAGCTCCTAAAGCATACTGTAAGGAAAGTAAGATGTCAAACAGTAATTGTATAATCAATGAATATTAAGATGTTATAATTACAAAATAAACAAGAGAGTTTGGCAAAGCAGATTATGATAGCAAGAAGAGAATAGATAGAAAGCTTACCCCTATCCTGGGCTCATTTACAAGACTCCAGCAGAGTGGATCTCTAGAAGAGATCCTTCCCCACTGGCAGCCAGCTCTTAAACAGGTCTAGGAGCAGCTCAGCTGAATTGCCTTCACCTGTGCTCCTGTGGCTGACTCAGTGCTCACCTCAGGTGATCAATCAGAGGTTCAGGCCGTGACTCAGCTGTTCCCATTCAGTAATATACTCCTCAAAATAATAAATGTAGTCACTCATCTTTAAGCATCTTCTCTAATAGGTTTTGTATATATTTCAAGAGTAAGAAATAGAACCACTCCCAAACTGGATAAACTGTTTTTAGTCGCACTAATGCTAAGAACACGTATACTTAAACTGGTAGCAATGGAGGAAGTGAGAATGGCTTTTTTTTTTTTTTTTAATTAAAACAAAAAGGAAGTTATTCTAATCCATTAAAAAATAAATCATTTCTATGAAGATCTGGAGAATAACATTCTATATGACCATAGATTTTATTTTAACAATCACAGTGAGTTAAGTGCCCCTTGGTACCATTACAGCAGGGTAAGAAAGCCTAAACATAAATAATCAGCAGGGAGAAAAGCCAACTGAACACCTGACAATCAAGAAACAAAGCTGAGTTTTGTTAGTTTAACATCACAGCTCCACTTGTAAGGAGCTTCTCATCTTTGAACGTGTTGCAACAAGGATATTTGTTTAATAAAGGGCGCACCTGTAGACTGATAAAGCTGGTAAAAGTTTTCATCTTTGGGTTTGTTCTCCCTCCAAAACTGCATTGATCTTCTCATCCCATAGTGAAAAACAGGTTTCATTTTCTGTCACTACAGTCCAATGGAAATCAGTTCCCAGAACAAGCACTCCAATGGAAACACAAGATAAACAGAACAATTTAATATTTGCTTGAAGATTTTTATGTCGGATTAAGACAAGCAATTCCAAAACGTAACTCTAAGTTACATTCATACCATTAATCTTCCAATCAAAGACTGTACTGTCTATTTTTAGTAATCTGCAGAATTTTTGGAGCTGATTTTAGAGTCAAGGCTGAGCATAAGAGGTCTTGGGAAGCTGACTGGAGTAGAACTTACAAAGACAATCTCCAGTTATATTTCACAGAGCCATAGATCCTCCTGAAATGGAAAACAAGGATAATCACTGCCAAGAAAACTAAGCTTGCTTAAATTTTCCCATGTAGTGCTGCTTAATATTCAGCTAACCGGCCTGGGTTCCGACTGACTGTTAACACTGCAGTGCCTGCTTCTACTCCTCAGTTTCAGCTGCACTAAATCAGCAGCAGCGTGCTACAAGCTGTGCTTTAAAACGAAGTTTCCTAGATCTCTCAGCTCCTGTCATTCGGATGAGCAGCTGTAGCCCAAGCAAGCTCTCACCTGCCTGCCAAACACCAGCATAGAACAAGATCCTGTTTTTCCCACAAAGCCTACTTTCCATATACCCTGGAGCTAGAAGTTGCCCTTCTTGGGGATGAGCATATCCACCCCCAACGACAAACTCTGTTTGCATGTCCTGTGACTTCAGTTCCCCTCTTACACAAAAAAACTCCTTCACCACAAAGGTGATGTGAAGTTCAATCCATTAACGAACATAAAGAACACGAACAGTAATGGCTGTGTGGGCAAATATTGACAAAGTTTCAAACAAGTGACTCAAGGACTCTGAGTCTTCCTGAGTCACTCCTCTGTGGGATTTCTGATCCTCAGTGACTTTAAAAAAAAAAAGTCTCAGCTACCACCCAGCATCTCATTGCACATATGTGCTGCCTGTGTCCATTCTGCAGTATGAATCACTTCCTGTGAGCAACTTTATGAACTGGAAGTCTCTTGAGAGAAAAGGAAAGAATATCTTAAATACAGCTATAAAGAACAAAGATAAGAGAGTTTTCTTGACCAAGACAACAGGATATTTCAAGAGAAACAGCTAATGCCACTAAATGCATATACAGCTGCAGAAGCTACTGCATTTACTACTAGCAGCAAATATTTCCTTCTTTTCTACATGGAATAAGATGACTGAATGGAGCAATCAGTCATTTTTACCCTTTTTGGATCCATCCTTTGTCCGTATAAATACACAATTCTTTAAGTGCCAGTAGTCTAACATTAGGTTGTTCCAAAAGTAATGCCTCCATTTTACATCCGTGAGAACTACAGCGGATACAAAGAGCACAATAACAGTACATGAAAGAGCAAATTTTCAGCTACTAAACACTATTTCTCAAGATAGTCACAACCACTGGCTATGCATTTTTGGTCGTGATGAACAAGAGTTTACATGCTGAACTTAAATCACCACCACCTCACTGTGCTCACATCCACTGTTTGGTCTCCATCAATGTTCTGCAAGTGCCAATGAATGTCAGTGGGTGTCATTTTTTTCCCTACACTGAGGAATTCAATTTCACGCTTTTGCTTCATCCATTCTTCTATGGAAGACACCATGTCCCTCTGCTACCATCTGTCAAACAGCAAGAAAATGTTGAAGCATCCAGCCAATGTTCTGTTGCTTCTATTGCCATACTACTAACATCCACCTCTGATGTCATGGACCAACCTGATAAAACATTACTGTCAGAGCAGCACTGGTATATACAAAGATCTTTGCTCCAGTTGACATCTATAACATTGCATTAAAAAGATGGTTTAAAGCCATATCTTAACATCATCTATTAAAATGACTAACACAAGTGAGAAACAACAAAGTTACACGCCCTGCACACAGACATCAGCCAGGGCAAGCCATATTAGCAAGCTATCTTTTTTACTGGAAGGAACTGATAAGGTAATTTCTGCAACGTATTAAATCCTAACTCATACTTTGTCTCACTTAGCAGCAGGAAGGTCTCACTAATGGGCACCTGTAGAACATATGGATTGGAATCCATCCCATCATCCAGCACCTCAGATGATACATGCTAAGTTACTGAGTGTTAGCACACTATGTATGATTTGACTTATGAATGTATCTCTGCATTTTACACTATTAATGTGTGCATGTGAAAAGAAAAAAGCAAGCTTCACAGAGAAATCCATGGCTACATGCAGTTCCAAGATGCTATTTTTTATATAAAGCAGACTGAGGTTTTTTTTCCTTCTGCTTTCCCATTTTCTGACTTCATCATTGTACAAGGAGGCCTGTGAGCCTTTGATGCGCTCACCCAAAACAAACAAATCTTTGCAACTCTTGCAATCTTCTTCCTTTGGCCACCCAGCAAGAATCTAATAGGATCCCATGTCTGAAGGCCACCACTGAACAGTACTAGCAGGGGAAAAATAAAAGATGAGGTCCAAATGTAATAATTACATAATATTTTTCTAATAAAATGTAACGCAACATTAATGTAAACAATATGTTAAAATCTTCATCAATCAACGTTGAAGAATGGGCAACATTCACCACTTAGCAGAGTGAAACCGAAAGAGTAGAAAATCTTTTTCAGTGGTTAGATGAAAACTCTGAAAGTGACACATCTCTCAGACAAGCAGTAGTACCAGTACCCTAATTTGGACACCTATCTTAAAAGGATATTCCCTTGAGACACACCAAGGGAATCCTTCACATGCATACAAACATTATAGAAAAAAGAAGTACTTTTTTTTTCATGCTTTGTATTATTAAACGTAGCCCATAACTTTTAGGTATCTCAGGAATTATTGCATGTCATTTTCTTACAGTTATTTTTTCAGCATTAATATTTATCATTCCACAACTGTAATCCAATATCCTTTCTAAAAGTACACTTAGAAAATTACAATATATTGTAATAATAGCTCAATACAGTAATTAACTGTGGATGCAGAGATTCTGATGTAATGCTCATGTTGATAAGTACTCTCATAAAAGAAACAGGGAGAAATACTCATCAAGACATACAGATGCACAGCAATATTATATTGCCAGCTTTGTCTTTTATTTATTCTCGTGTGAAAACTGCAAAGCTTATCTTTACCCCTCTTAAGGGACAGTGAACCAAAGCTCCTGAACAGCGGGAGGAAAAACAGGCTGTTAGATGCACCATTTCTGCAGTAAAACCTTATGATCTGAGTGCATATGAGGGCTGCTCTGAAAGTAATGAAACAGGAGGCATTATGTTAACCCATCATATCGGGGGCAGATGCTGGTAGTACAGCAGTAGAGGCTGAGCCTTCCAGCCAATATCCCACTATGTTTTTTTGTTGCATGACAAACGGCATACGATGTGCAAGCGTGGGGGAAGGAAAGGTGAGGAACTGAACTCCTCCATGATGAAAAAAATGGTACCTATGGACATTCACTGAGGCTTGCTGAACGCTGATGGAGATCAAACAGTGGATATGAGCACAGTGAGGAATTGGGTGATACATTCCAGCAGTGGAGACAGCCGGTCACCACCACTGGTGCAGATTTTTGTGAGCACAGCATGCAGGCTGTTGTTTATCTCTGGCAAAAATGCACTGCTAATGGTGGTGACTACATTGAAAAAATAGTGTTTAGTAGCTGAGAATTTGTTCTTTCAAATAGTGTTATTGTGCCCCTTTTATCTGTTGTAGTTTCCATGGAAATAAGTAGAAGACATGACTTTTGGAACAACCCACATAAAATAGGTCATGGCAGAACTGGGAGAAAATGATGATGTGAAATAGCTGTGCAGAAATGAATGCTATAGTCGAAGAGCATCTTTTGCAAATCAGAGCAATGAATATTTGATTCATAATGACCATCCAGTGCTATTTCTCTTAAATGTGAGAACAATGATGATGTATCAGGTAAGAAGGTTGTGGCTGTTAGACAAGACAGTGATAGGAAATCGCTTCTGAAAAGAGCATTGAAATGCTTTGATTCAAGTGGCCAATAACACCAGTATCCAGACCTTCCAAGTCTTACTGTCAAGAAAAAAGTACACGTCTCTGGAACAAATTCAGGGCCACTCATTTATGCCAAGCTCCATATAAAATCTGAAGGAATAATTCTTCACAGGGTGCAGTTGTATTTGCAGCAATTAATAAGCAAACTGGAGAGACATTTTGTATCTTAAACTGTCATGACTCAGTGATGCAAATACACTTGGTAGAACTCAATCACACAACTTAACAACAGAATTTAAAAAAAAAAAAAGAAAAAGAAAAATTAAAATATGTATAAGCCTTATTAAGAATAAACACATCTTAAATTATTTCATGAGACTTCATTTCTCTGAAAAGGGAATTACAATGCTTTCACAAGCACAGGCCGCTGCAACATGTATTACATCACTGAATGATTAGAGGTAGCATACGGGGTAGTCAAACATTACTAATGTCTTTCTTCACACATACACCATCTCTCACTGCTATTCTCATCAAATCAAGAATAGCTCTAGCATTAAGGCAGTACTGTTTACAGTTTCCTCAATATGAAATCTTTCCTACAGGACACCTCTTGATCACAAATTAGCTACTAAAAATTTAAGATACTCAGAATGACCAGTTTTATTACTAACACGAAACACAAAATAGACACAGAGAAAGGAAAGAAGCAGCTACTGTTGTCTGCTTCTCCCAAAATATGAGCTTTCTGAAGTTCTGTATAAATAACAGGGTATTCAACCAGATCCACCCTGCTGCTGCTATATCTTCCCTCCATCACACAAACAGTTCAAGTGAAAATAATCCCATTCTCTCTATATAGAGTCTTTGTGAACTATACATCAGCTGAACAAAGTACATCATCTCAGTGAACACATGCGATGGCCTTCTTCCAGGCTGAAATTTTTTTCCTATTACTGACTTATATCATGCTAGATACCAGCCTACGATAGGGTAAGAAAAATGGTTGCAATGCTGCTACGTGATGGAAAACACAGCAACGACAGCAGAGTAGCAATGTCCTAGGCTGCAACAAGAGAAGACATGCTCAAATGTCTTCAAATTGTCTACAGCAACAGCTATAGACACAGAAAGAAGAAAAAAAAAAAAACCAAAACGTACTTTCCCTTAGAAAGCTGCAGATAGTCAAGGATCTCCAGCAAGATGCCCTTGCTTCCACTGCCAACACTTAAATAAGGTCTGGGAAGGGGTCAATCCTGCACCTGAGCTCCCCTGGGTTGGCCCTGCCTTCCCAGCAGGTGCTCAATCATTGCTTCAGGCCATGACTTAGCACTTCTGGTACCATAGTCCATTCACCATGAACAAGGAAGTCCTTCTGCAGAGCTTTGGCTTTTCAAAGGCATTCCTTCACCTACCAATTAATAAAATGGAAAACTCATCTTCCCTAGTGAAAATTTCCTTTTATTGGTATATTTCTTTCAAACGTATCTAAAATATATCACCCAATAAAACTAAAACTAAAATACCACTTACAGGAACAATCTGGTTATGGTCAAACATTTGATAATTTTATTTGCAGAAGGTCCAAATCAGAATAAAGCACTTTTTCAAAGACACTTGGTGGAAGCTGAATCTATTAAAACTATTTACTGAAAACATTAATACGTTCCTTGCTGTGAAATCCAGTTCTGCATTCTCAATAGAAAGTACATCAACCTCTTAAATAAGCAACCCATATAGGCATGCTTCCAGCTTCTTGTAAGCAGATGAAGACTGAAAATACTCCAAATCTGGAGGTTGGGCCCAGCTGCTGCCTTTAAAAAAAGCATTTGTTTCATCCCAACATCCTTGTCAATATGATAAAAATAAATATTCTCACAATTTGGAATAGTCTTCTTCCCAAGTCACAGAAAAAGAATTAACCTTTCATTTGCAGGAAAGCACTCTCCAGTCTTAGAGACTGGCAAAGAAATAAGAAAAACTCATAAGAACTCATCAGTAAAACAAAAGAATAAAAAAGAAAGAAAGAAGGAAAGAAAGAAGAAAAGAAAGAAAGAAAGAAAGAAAGAAAGAAGGAAGGAAGGAAGGAAGGAAGGAAGGAAGGAAGGAAGGAAGGAAGGAAGGAAGGAAGGAAGGAAGGAAGAAAACTATAGATATGGTATTTCCAGCATAGCTTCTTGAAATAGCACTTGTCTAGAACTTTTTAGGTTAAGTATCATTGTGATATTGAAAGAAAAAAAATCACACAAAGGCATGAACTTTTTGTAAAGTAAATCCTTATGTTTTCTGTATCCTCATGTAGGATTTAGAGAGAATACATGCAACATTCCATGTATTTTGATTGCCAGAATGCTGACTTCTACACCATAAATCAACTAGCTATCAATAACAGTTCAGGGGAGATAGGAGTAAGTAGTAATCCAACACTAGTGCACATAAATCATCATTTTTTAAGAGAAAAAAAAGCAGAGGCACAGAAATGGTAATGACTCCTTCTGAAAGCTACCAAAGGCCACTTCTTAGTGGACTTGGTGTGCTGGGGAATCCTCCCTCCCATTCACAAGCAAAAAGCAGGAATCTCTCTCAGGCTTATTTGGAGGAAGGTGGGTGGAAGTAAAGTGTTCAATGTGGTTTTAGCTTGCTCTTGAATGATTTTACCCCTGGAAAGAGGCCTAACAGAGCTCCCACAATGTGTCAGCTCCCTCCCTGAACTGATCTATGGGATCATGGTTTGGGAAGCTTCACACTGGGTCACCAGGAAAAGACACTGGTAACAGAGTTACAACCCCAGTCAGCAATAGCACACAGCCTTAAGCAAAAATATCCTTGCCAATTCTTCTGCACGCTGACATCTAAAAAACCCCACACGAAACAGCCCTAAAGAAAACCACACAGTGAATATTTAATTTAAACACCATGTGACTGGGCCAGGTCTCATAGCCTTTAATTGATATTCTCCATTAGCAGACAGGTCAGAGGGAGTGACACAGGATCCCTCCACAGGATAAGGTCCACCCAGCCTGCTCCTGCCACCCAGCAGCATGGCCTGCCCACACAGGCTGAAGGCAGGGCATCAGCTCCCTGAACTGATGCCATTTAACTGTGAGAACTTGGATTTCTGTCAGTAGCTGCATTAAAGAGCTAGGAGGAAGTTTTCCAAACAAGCATTTACGTCTCCAGTAGGAAAAAAAAAAAGAGAAAATCCACAGAAAGACATTTCTGATGCATGTTCGTTCTACACCAAACTCCTAAATCCTCTTCAGTCTTTTAACATTTACAACTTTGTGCACTTGACGGTATAATTCTTATTCATTTTACATTTTTCTTCTGTTGTGCTCTTCATTTAGAGAAGTCACCGGACTTGGGACAGGACAAGCTTCTACATCAGGGAAATGTGTGCATGAAGAGCAGCACCATAAATGGACACTGGAAAAAAGCTGACATACTTTATGGTCACCATTTTATTAACCAAGTCACATGCATCCAATTTCCAGTGGTGTCAATATAATATTAAGCTTAGTCCTAAGATCACTCAGATGAAATAAACATGGGGCATTGGCTTTTCCTGAATAATAATGGATTTATTTATCTTTTCAGGTACAGATAAACAGTGTCCATAGGAGAGAGATGGGGAAGGTACTCATTAACAAAGCACAAAAGTTTCCATGGCATATCTCAAATCTATGGTACCATTTAATCCATCTCTTCTCTCAAGGACTACTCAGCCTAGGAACATGAAGAACATTCCCTTGTCCTCAAGCTATCAACTCTGAATGCAAAGGTCTGATAGAATCAGTTTTGGGAGCACCTCAAATCCACCTGAAGGCTAAGCATCAGATATACAGAGATCTAGGTGAACATGTAGCCTCTTAGCACAGCACACTGTTATTAAGACTCAGGATTTCAGTACTTCTACAAAGTGAGAGCTATACACAAGTAGGAAAAGCAAACAATTTAATTGAGTAATAGTTAAATGTAGGAGGCAAATTCTTTTTCTTTTTTTCTTTCTTTCTTTTACTTATTTATTTATATTTTTTTTGAAATTGCAGTATGTTGCTTAGAATCATAGAATCACCAAGGTTGGAAAAGACCTAAAAGATCACCCAGTCCAACCGTTCACCTATTCCCAATAGCTCCTACTAAACCATGTCCCTCAACACAACATCCAGCCTTTCCTTGAACACCCCCAGGCTCGGTGATTCCACCACCTCCCTGGGCAGTCCATTCCAGAATGGACTATAATGCTATATAATAGAGCACTTCTTTCACCTTCTGTTTGGTAAACATTGCCCAAAATATCTTTGAGATGTTTGAGATGTTTTTGTATCATCATTGAGATTATTCTCATGAGAAACAACAAAAAAAGAGCTGAATCCATTCTAACCATGAGCTTACCTAGATAGAAAAGCTCACTGTCCAAAATCACTACATATGTCATAATTCAATGCAATGAAATGAAGTGAAAAAGGAGCTTCAGGATCTTGGAACAGCAAATTCTGCAAATGCAGGGAAATCAGTGAGGTCACACTCAAACACTTATGCTCAACACAGAAATAGCTCAAGTGAAAAATACAGATGTTAGTCAGCCTTTCCATTCCAAGTGAGAGGGGGAAAAAAATGAGTTAGGAAAGACTGCAGACTGGCTTGCGTGAACAAACACTTTTAGCAGCAAATTAAGAAGAAATCCAGGTGCTGCAAAGAGAAAAGATTAATTAGCAAAGATGACAGTGTCTCAGGGTAAGAAGTGTTGAAACTTTAAATTAAAAAAGAAAAAGTGACTTCTGGAATTCGATGCTAGCAGCTGACCTGCTCCAAAGTGCAGGACAGGTTGCTACTTCAGCTGGAGCCACTGCTGTAGGTGTATTCTGCTCCCATTAGATAAAGCATAGGCAAACAAAATGAGACTGTTAGTCGAGGCTAAAAAGTTTTACACAGTGCTAAGCATCCAATCAGGCTAAAACAATGCAAAGACCTCAAGAATCGGAGAGAAAAGGTCAGAGACAGCTACTGCCAAGCTATTCTGAGCATCACAGCAAGCGATTTGGGCCAAAGTAGTCAATCTGAAAGCCTCAGTAGGTCACAGGCTCAGCATGGTGACTGTCAGTGTATTTCTGACTCTCATAAAGGGTCTGGTACTCCTCCAAGCAGATTAACCTGCTGTATCCTCTCTCACACACTTCCTGCCAAGCATGGGGCCCAGAGAAAGTTATTTGAGGAAGGTTTTCAGTAAACATAAGCTATCACTTCTGTTCTTCACAAAGTGCTATAAAACAGGAGGAACAAAACTTCACTTGTGGCATCTTTGGAGCAATAACTTCTTATTCTATCCTCTCTGATTACATTTGTAGCACACATAAGCTTCATCTCCACACTTCACTACTAATAACCAAAAGTGAGCAACGTTGTTAGAAAAGTGCAGATTCAGCAGCATACTTATTTCAACCCCACCTACCCATCCCCATAAATATAAATATGTTCCACAGGAAAAAAATCTGCTTTACTCTGCAACATATATACAGATTTTGAAAGGCATGTAAGACTACAGCCAACAATTATGTGATGAGTTTGCAGGTGGGAGACGTTTTTAATAAAATGCTTTTAGTGTCGTTAATAAAACACACAGGTACAGGAAATCAGAATAACTGAGAAATGAATTTGATACAGTTTTGTACAATTTTTAATTATATTTGTTGAAAATTTAGGAAATGAGCAGTTCCTTGCTACTAACCAAAACATTCTTGTAATCCTTATCCAAAAACTTGATGCAGCACAGGGCAAGTCCAACTGCTAACTGGTAGAAGTTAGCATGGAATATTCTTTTTCTGTCAAACCATGATAGTTTGGCGAGTTCTGATATGGTCAGGTCAACAGGTCCCAAAATAAAGAAATAAACTTGCATATCTCTAGAGGTCCTTTCCAACCCCTACAATTCTGTAATTCCCTATATATGGCTACTTAAATTTTTCAAGGATGAAAACGCAATCTGCAGGTGAAACTTAATTTCACGTACAGTCTCTCTACATAACAATATTTTTTAAAAATGATTTTTGTTTTGCAGAAAGAAGCAGAAATATGGACTGAATAACTAGTAAAGAAATTCTTCTGTTACAGTTTTTTCAGTGTTCATGTTATCCAAGCATAACCCAAGTTTTTCTGCTGCGGTGACCAGAATCCATCTGTAGTTTTTTTCTACTCTCTCCCTTGTTTGCTTCATCTTAACTAAAAAGTGGACAACAAGGTGTATATCAGACCTGCACTTGTCTACCAGTAGTAGCATTTAGTCATGAAATCAGCATAAAATTCAACAGGGAAGTAGATAAAAAATTTCCACAGACTCAAGTGTATGCATTTAAGTTATTAAGCTAGAACTAAAATAGAGATGATAAAAAACAGTCACGCCTATATAATCCTCAGATATTTCCACCATTCTGGCGAATATTTGCTGTTTCTGTAAATCTTCTCTCAGCACCTGTCAGAAGCACAGCCAGAAACATGGGGGAATAAATACATCAGCCTGCACAGATTTCCCATAAATCCAGTCAATTTGGAGTAAGCTAATTCCCCTCTCTGAGCAAGAGAGAAATTTACTAAAATTCTTAATCTGCTGTGTGCTGACACAGCACCGCAGAGCTTTGATCACCCTGCACTTCCCTGAGCTGCAAACCCTACGCTCAGCAGAGGAGCATGCAGGGAGCAAGGGCAGGAGCAGGGCTCCAGCAGCAGTGAGACACAGCTCAGGCAGAAGGTCAACATTCAAAGCCAGCAGGCACACTGTAGTGGGAGGAGAAAGAGGTGAAGAATGTAGAATCAGAGTAGCCGTGCATTTCTGGAGGAGTCGATCTGTTTTCGTTTTCCCCTCCTGCCTCTTCTTCTAACAGGCTTTTTCCCTTGGTTGCATGTTTCATCATATTATTTGGTTTGTCCCTCATTTACTCATTTATTCTCCTTCTGTTTTGTGCTCTACAAAACTTATGCTGTTTAAAGACAATATATTTTCTCAGCCTGGCAGAGTCAAAACTCACATAGAGCACTTGAACTGCTGTTTTAGAGCAAGCCACATTCAACACAGATCGCTATAGATAAAGCCCCCATTAACGTTTAGAACTATTCCAGCTCATGCTAGGGTTTCTCCTGCAGCTCTAAAGTCTGACACAATTTTATCTACAGGCAGCAGTATTGACAATGAGCCAGAGAGCTGCTTAACTGAGGGAGAAAAATCTTCCAAGCAATCAGGTCTTTATTGGAAGGAAACATGAAGGTTGAAAAATTTGTCAGCTTTTCCTCAACAGGATGAGGAAAAGGCTCATTTGGATAAACTGCACCTGCTGCTTTCTTTCCTTAGCTTGAACTACAAGTCTCAGAGATACCCTTCTGTGTAAGGGCAAGCCAAATGCAGGCACTGATTGCATCCTGAAAATTAATGAGGAACCGTGGCAGTAGGCAGCCAAGGGAAAAAAATAAAAATTAAAAAAAAAAATAAAATTGCCCATTCCTGCTAGTCCAGCTGCCCTGGGGAAAGAAAAAATGAAAAATGAAAAATGAAACTTCCAGTTAGTGTAGCCTCTGAACAGTCAGTTACTGTTACAGACTACGCCTGTATGCTAAAGAAAGTGTGATACCACTCAGCTTCCAGACCTGACCACTTGAGTATTTACAACCTTCCCAGACACACTTCCTCATTTCTACACCTTCCTGCTACCAACAGACATCGTGTCTGAGCAGTATCTGCAGTGCTGAACTGATGCTCCCATCAAAGGCGTTTCAAAGGGAGAAGCAGTTCAGTTGCTGGTTATTCACCTCTCGGGACTTGGAAGGCCCTATGCTCACATTCTTTTCCACCACAAGTTTTCCTAGAACACTTTGCACAAGTCTCTTAAGGCAAGGCACTCAAGGAATCCTTCAGAAAACTCCAGAATGACTTGTGCACCTCAAACAGTGCTCAAATGGGGATCAGACATACTTTGCCCTGCTTCAGGGGGGAAAAAAGGCCTCTTCTCCTCCCTGTAAACCCTCAGCCTTGTTTCCCTGCTCCTCCCCAGCTCCCTGCTGCCAGCTCTCAACAAGACGCTGACCCACTACAGCAGTGAGAGAAATACCAAGCTATTTCTTCTGGATTGCTTTTCTGCAAATTCAACCAGTTAATGCAGCTGAAGGCAGGTCTGGTGAGCGTCAGCCAAAGGTAAGAAGCACATATCTGGGAGTAGGGAGGGAGAAAATGGAAACTCCTTGTCAGCTGCAAATTGCAAGACTGTTCACCACATGCTGCTGAGCCAAACTTGGAGTTTCAGAGAAAACACAGCAACAACTCAAATCTTTTTCATTAAAAATAACCTCAAAGAAAAAAAATAAAAAAGGAAGAAAAAAAAAGAAGGGGAAGAAAAACAGGAAAAATCTGCCCTTCAGGGAGAAGTGCGTGGTATGGCCCACCCACACTTCACAGATGTTGCATGAGCCTCAACCCACACCTCTCCCCTTCCCAAGGGGCAGCAGTCCCACACAGCCTTACCAGAATGGCACTTTTTGATACTGTGACATTTTACAGAATAGCAAGCAGGATTAAATGCACTTGATACAATGATTTGGTTTACGGGGTCAGGACACTCCCTGGGAAGAAGACAACTCAGCTTCCACTATCAAACTGCTTACGGGTTCTGATCCAGTGATGGGCAAATGTAAAACTATAGAAATTAACCTGAGAGAAGGGACCAAAGCACTCTTGATAAGTAGCTCTTCAGTACGTCTGAGTTAAATGTAAAGCTGGCATAGTAGCAGCTTTACAGCTGCTTCACAATCATCCACCACGACAAGCCACCCATGCTTGGTAGTTTACATCTCGCATGAAATCCTCCCATTATTTTGGGCCACAGGAAATAAAGTTGAAACCAAAGCTACGCATCAATGTGGTATTACTCACTGTGTCACTTGCTTTACTCAGTTGCCCAAGAGCCAGTAAAGGTTAGAAGTCAGTGAAAGGTAGATTGTGTTCTCAATTTTTTCTTAATTACATAGATTATAGTTAAATAGATATAGACATACACATGTAGACATACACAATCTTATTTTAACAGCTCAGGTTTTTAATGGCAAGTTCAAGTAAGAGTACAATCATCCTGATTGCATAGCTTTATTACAATGTGACATCTCCCCTCATCACAAAAAATAAACAAGATTAAAACAGCTTCTCAACTGGGGCTGTAAGATTGTGCACGCTGATTGCAAAGCCCAGACAGAAAGGACTCAAACGTGAATTTGACAACAGCTTTCCCAGCATACCTCATTTATAAGCTGTGACAGGACAAGTTCTGTAGGTGAGAGGCTTGTTGAAATTTTCCTGCCAGTTGATGTGACGACACAAATGAATTTTCTCTCACGTTTACCTGTTGTACTTCATTTTTTTTAAAGAGCAGCAATGAGAAATATACCAGTAAGAGCACCAGCTGGCTTCCTCAGGGCGTTCCCAACCACCCTTCAGAATTTCCCAAGGAGGTGGCAGAAGTGCATCACCTACATGTAATGATGCAGACAGAACCCAAAAAGGCAAACTTCTTTCCTTGTGCATGAAAGGCACAGGGCTCTCAGATAAAAGTATTGAAACTAAAAATATTTTCATTTATCTTACATAAAATGTTCAAGATGTCCATGAAATATTTTATTTTTGCATGTGCAGGTTTCTACAGACTGTATCTCAGCAGGATTGTGACCTCTTCCCTACTATTGCTAACAGAGCATCATAAAAATTTAGTAATTCATATATGCATTGCTTGCTGTACCATTAATTTACTGTCTTTAGAATTATTGGAAAGAATAACCGAAGTTCCATAATTCAAATACTACAAAGTACTAAAATAACCTGAAATCCCTACTGCCATGAAGTATCACCCAGTCTGATATATCACTGAACTAAGAAAAACATGGTCAGACTTGATAAACAGAGCTGATAATAAGTTTCCTGAGCACTGCAAATGCCTCATTCAAGTACCATTGTCAGAATCGTGACTCGTCTATGGAAAACAGTGAAATTATTACTCAACTGTCAATTAAGCAGAACCTGTCAGGGCAGCACCTGCTGCATTCCCAGGTAATAAGCAATGCAAATTCTAAACTGGAGGTCAAGATTGGGTCTTCAACGCAAAAATAGGTAGCAGGAAAAGATAAGGAAAGATTCCAAGGAAGGAAAAGGAAAGCTACTAGTACCATTCAATGAGGAAGGAATGAAGGTGCAAGAAGTTTCTAGAACAAATGGAGGTCTCATCAGTCACATTCCAAATGACATCTGAATGAGAAGAGGAAAAATGCAGAAGGAAATGGATGAGGCAGTTTTTAAAACATGAACGTCTTATTTTTGAAGAGTTCTTTCTAGAGCATATGTAATCTATTAAAATGAATTTAGTGCCACAAGGAAAAGTGTCATCAGGATAAGTTAATAACCTTTACCTGTAGCATTGCATGGATAAATTCTGTGCTACAAACTATTTAAAAAGAAAAAAAAAACAGTCAGGGTAAGCACTAGTCTACTGAAACGCTACACTAAATTCAACACCATGTTACATTTCAAGTGATTGCTCACTCCACCTTTTCCCCAATAAGGAAATCTCACTCTTTTCCATTTGCATTCTAGAATAGAGGTTTTAACAGATGAGGAAGATTTTCTTTGTCTGTGTAGATCTAAATGCATTGCCTACGTGCACTCAGTATCACAGAATCAGCAAACTACATATCACAATTCACTTTAGAAAGTCCTCGGTTATTCTGAGTTACTCCATCTCCCTCAACTAGTATGAAGATTCGTCAGAGTAAATCGTATTTCACTAACAATAATACTACCATCCATCATTTTTTTTTTTTTTTTTAATATTATTCTATTCCTAGTTTAGAAAAAAACTGCTGTAGGTTTCTTTACTTAGCTGAAGACATAGCCTTGGACATCTCACAAGTCTCAGCACTGCTCAGTCTCACTTTTCAAGGCACCAAATAGAGTGTGGACTGCAAAACTGACAGGGCACATCAGAATAAAGTAAGGATGCTTCCACCACGTGCTATTTGGAAAAGCAGCAGAACCTGGCCTTCACAACATCTGTTAGTACTTAATAGTATGAACATGCCATTCCTTTAAAAAGGGAAGAAGTTCAGTGACAACACTGACAACGCATGAGGCCACTGCAGTTAACGTAGGTATCTAAACATTGTTTATTAATACACAGGGAGATTCCTTATAATTCAAGTTGTCCCTTTGCTTTGAAATTCAAAGCTTCACTTCAAAATAAATGAAGAGCAATGACTGCTGGTGAACTTTCCCTATTTTCTAGCCAGTTAATTTCCTCCCTCTGGTGAAAGTCTGCTGTGTGCCACATATCCTGCTTCAGGCTATTGCTGAGATGGGAAAGCTGTGGTTCCTTTCTTCCTATTACAAAGTTTAAAACCAGGAAATACATCCGTTATGAATTTTTACAAGTAAAACAAATGTTAAAGACATTGGCAGGAATGCTGGAAGAAAATTCCCAGGACCATAATGGCACATATGAAGCAAAAAATTAAAAATAAATTAATGTTTCAAATTTATTGGGAAGCACTATTAGATGCAACATCACAGACATCTGAACAGCATTCAAAAAATCAAGAACTCAGCATGTGAAGAAAAGGGCACCAGAAAAACATACTTGCAATTCATTTATTTTTCCACAGACTGTGCACACACAGGAATTCTGTAATCCTGAGGAAGACCTGACCCCATTCTCCCTCTTCCATCCTTCCCCTGGGGGAGGGAGAGCTCCTTGTTACTACACTGCTCTACAAAAGGTCTTTAAAGGCCTTGCAGTTTAAAAATAGCTTTTAACAACAATACTGAAGTCAGAAGAGAGCCTTAGTTACAGCCCAAGATATGCAACTTATTATAGTTACTCAAGCGACAAATGGCAGCAGTTCTGCTCAAGCCCATTGAGAAAATGTGAAACAATTTGGACTTTAAGCCCTGCAGCCTTAGCACAGCAATCTTGGCAAGATTAGACGCGGAGAGATGACTCATATATCAGTGTCTTGCAGCACTGCAAAGCCTCTCACTGTGTCTTAGTTTCGGCTGGGATGGAGTTGTTTCCTTCAGAGTGTCTAGTATAATGCTATGTTGTGGTTCTAGGAGAAAAACAATGTTGGTAACGCACTGATGTTTAAGGTTGCTGCTAAGCAGTGTTGTACAGAGACAAGGTCATTTGCAGCAAAGGGCTCAAGGAGCTGGAGGGGAACACTTAGGATAGCTGACTTAAAGTGGCCAAAGGGATATACTATAGCACACGACATCATGTGAAAAGAGTTTTGAAGGGGGTGGGAGTTCATCTCACTTTTCTTCTGCTGCTTGAGTGCCTAGCTGGGCATCGGTCAGTCAGTGGTGAGCAATTATTTGTGCATCCTGTTATGTACATGTGTATATATATATACATGTAGTCATAACTATTATCTTTTTCCTTTTCACTGTCTTAGTTAACAGTTTTATCACAACCCAGAAGTTCAGTTCTTTCCCCTATTCTTTCTCCCATTCCACTGAGAAGGACAAGGAGGAAGCAAACGACTGTGTGGTGCTCAGTCACCCGTTGGGTTAATCCAGAACACACTAGGAAGATTCCCAAACAGTTTTATGAAAAAAATGCCAGCACAAGTTCTATCAATCTCTGAGACACAATCCTCTGCAGCAGGAGTCTGCAGCTGGTCGCCGGCGCAGGAAAACAGTGCAGAGAGTTTGAGGAGATGATGGCATCACACAGATGAAAGGCAAGATCAGCCTTTCACTCCCTGGCCCTATGAAAATGGACAACATAGCACACTTAGTGCTGCTGCCAGCTTCAAGCATTCTTTTAAGAAGTGATCAGACCCAAATGCCAGGGCTTTGCACCAAGCCCACCTCAAAACTGTAATAGATTTTGGAGTCAGCAGTGACTGCAGAGAACAGCTTCATGCCAAATTGACCAAGCCCCAAGTGAGCAAGGCACATGCATCTCTAGAAATACATCACTCAGTCAATGCTTAACCTCCAAGGAGAAGTGATGACACCATTTCCCTGGGCTTGGGAAGGTTGAGCTCTCAAGTAATCCTGACTTAGTCCTTGTGCCCTCTTGGGGCTTCTTGTTCTCCTTGAACACTCTCACCAATCATGGAGACCTCTGAGGCCTAATTGGTGAATACTGAGGCATGGAGCAGTGATTGACTCAGCCTGCTCTGTCTGCTGCCCTTAATTCATCCACTCAGCAGCAGGCCCACACTTCCCTCATTCAGCATTTTCTGTTAGCATAACAGCAGAAACTCTGCTTATGACCCTTAATTTGCACACATCAACTCTGTTTGAACTGCGGCTTTTGTTATACCAGACCTGCATGCATGAACAATTCTGAATTCCTCTTTTACTGCTTCCTCCTCTTCTATACAGCCTTTTTGCATTAGAGGTCTGCCACAAGTTCCCTGTTTAACCAGCCTGGTCTCCTGATACATCCACTCATTTTCCCTAGCATGGCAATGGGCTGTTCTTGTGTCTAGTTCAAGACTAGCCAGCTTTCATGAGATCTTGTACCCTTCAGATCTCCAGTGTGATTCCATACACCAGCTGTCTGAAGAAGTTAATGTCTGCTTATCTGAAGCCCAGCCTTTGCTATCCTGACATGCCTTTCTTGCTCCCCGTGATGATGACTACAGCCAAAGCTGTCATTGATTATCACACTATTAACCACTTCCGCTTTCTCAGTGAACAGCAGATGCAATTAGGTATCATATCTATTTCACTCCTCCAATATCTGTACCAGTAAATTAATCCCGATACTCTCTGGTTAACTTACGTGTCACTAGCAAATTTCAAAGCAGTTCAGGTCACTCTGGCCTGTGAGCAGAGACTTCCTTAAGCTGTCTAAAAGCTTTGTTTGCCTCCTCCTCCTTAGATGATCCATAAAAAAATCCCATCACAATGTCTCTCTTACCTTACTGGCCCACTCCTAACCACGACACACAGGCTCTCAACGTGCCTGTCAGATGCCCACAGAAGAGTTCCACTGCTTTAACATGCACTTAGAAGAATAATTCCTTGGACCCCTGCCTTTATTTTCCACCCTTGAAGAGCCATCTGCTGCTGTCCCCCAGTCATGCAAGCTCTCCCACCATATCTCAATTATTCCAGAAGTCATAGCCATTATCATACACATAGCATGTTCCAACCCCTTTCCCAGGCTGTGTTTTTATGTACATGCACTAGAGGTGACAATCCCCATCTCTGTTTTAAAAGGAGATTTCTGTTTTCCTTCCCAGGCTTACCAGCTAATTGGACATGATGTTCTTGCCCTGTATTGTCAGATGAGAATACAACACTAATGCTAGAGCTGAGTTGTCCTACAGACAAAGCAACAAAGATTCCTTGCCTCAGAGAAGTGGCAGAACAGATAAGAAGCGTGATCACCTCTGCTTCATAGTGGGAGACAGAAGCATGGGAGACTGAGACAAACAGGAAGTTTGTAGTACAGAAACAAGACCTCCTGATGTCAGCCTTGTGCTTAACCACAAAACTGTTCTCTTCCCCTCTGACATAACTGTCCTGCATTTTATGACCACACATAGTTGCTTTGAGAGGGCTGAGGAGCATTTACAGTCCAATTTCTAAACAAGCTTTGTTCTTTGTTCACAAATGGTGACAAGGAAGAAAGGAGCAGGATGAGAAAGAAAGTTGTTAAAGCCTTAAACCATTGCACAGTGTGGCCAGAGAGGGGGCTTCTGACAGCAGCAAGCCAAGTCCATCACGCAGCTGCACACATGCTCCAATACCACCAGCAGTCATCTAAGCTAAAGACTCTGGGCTTTGCACTGAAGGGATATATTCACAAGCTCTGACCTCTGTGCAGTGACTCCTGGCAGAGAGGTGTAACAGCCAGCACTATCTAGCAGCTTCTAAATATGCCTTAGTTGACAGCCTTTCCCAGTTTTGGTATCATCCAAGCCAATGCCACAAATCAGAGAGGGAGAAGAATGGTGACATTTCTGAAGAGAAACACGGCAAAAAATGATGCTCAGCTGTTAACTCTCTACACTACTCTTTTTGTGTGCAATTAATTATTTTAAAAGCCTCATTCACTAATTAATATAAGTTCAACTTTGTCATATGTTTTCAGTTTGTAGTGCATGCTGACATTGTCACTTTGTTAGGCTGTACACATATAAACTGCTTACTTTTAGTAGTTCGCCCACTTCAGAGTACATCAAGAACTTCTCCTTTCCCTACTTAAATTTAACACTGACCAGCTAACTACAGTAACTGAATACATATAATTACTTGTTAGATTAAAAAAAGAATAAAGAAAAAAAGAGAAAAAAAAAAAAAGGAAGACTAGCACAAATACTGAAATGCATTAATCATATACTTGATGTCACTGCAAAAGAAAGATAAGTTCTTGTGGGCTTCTGTAGTGTAGAAGCTTTTCAATTGGTTGTGTTTTTACTTTTGGTGTTTGTGGGTTTTTGGTTTGGTTTGGTTTTAGCCTAAGCTTCTCTAAACTTCCTTGCAGGTACAGACATGCTACTGAATTCTGTGAGTTCTTACTACTGACCAGGGAGGTGGAAATTGTGATGTCAAGACAAGATAGTTCTAAGTTTACTTCATCAGTTAACATTTATCTTGAAACCAACCACATCAAGTTAATACACAGAGACATGAGGGTAAAACAGCTGTGATTAACATCAGTGAATATGGATTGACAATCCAATGGCTAGCAAAATAAACAAATACATAAATAACAGTGATCATCTTTACTTTTTCATTTTTCCTTGCTATAGTATAACTCTTACACTTAAGATTCAAAATTTGACACAATGCTGCACACTGCATGGTATGAGTACCACTATTTCTTACCTATAGGAGACACGGTGAAAAGAAGAGCTTATTCCTTTGCCAACACTGCAACATGCTTTTTAATTAAATTCTGATCATCAGAGACTGACTTGCTATTAAGAGAAAAGTATTAACCACTTTATTTATTGCATTCTAAAATCCCCAAGCAAACAATAGTGTTTCACTTCCCCATTCCAAGTTCACATCATAAGCTTCATTAAAAGGTGTAAGCTGATTCCGGGACTGTGATTAAATCTGGCCACCAAGGCCATATCTATGCCCTTTCGTTTTAAGGAACAGGAAGGAAATTCAGGATACGTGCTATTATAACGGTAGCAAAGATTTTATCATGTTTTAAGTATCTTTGAGAAACTGCTTGCACAGTTCACTGTAGATGACACTTCCAAATGTCCATCAGTTAGAAATAATGCCTCTGGTTCCTTAGTTTACAGTTTGGAGGTACGTTTACATCAGCTGTTCTGTGTTCTTTGTTACATTAAGTTTTAAACCCTGTGGTCCCGAGCACTCATGTGTTTCCATGCCTACACCTCATCCACATCAAATGAGGGAGGAAAAAAAAAAAAGGAAAAACCCACAACACCACGGCCTAAATGTGTTAGTCTGAGGAAGATCGTGGAATAATCATCAATCATCCCCTATAGAATGAGTAAGGTGAAAATAGCAGCAAGCTGAGGTTGAGAGGTTGTATTAATGCTCTTCAGGAAGGTAAGATGTTTCCAGAGACCCAATAACCCAGAAAGGAGAGACACACATGCACAACGATTGCTATGCTGCAGAAAAAGGGCAGGAGGAGTCCTTGATAGTCTACTCCACCCTTAAGATTTCTGGATGCTATTGTGCAGCTGTTTGATGTCACATCTGGTAGCAATATACAGCACACCACCCAGCTTTATCACCCCTTGTTAGTGAGCACACCCAACCCATCATTAAAGTGTCAACAGAACAGCAAGAGTTCTGCATCCACGTGGAAAGAAACTGGCACAAGAGAAGTCATGCTGATAGGAACAGAGGAAACGCTCCGAGAACCAAGCCCAAAAATCAACCTTCCTTCTCGATGTAAGCCACATGTACTTCATTCATCACACCAGCATGAAACCTTGAACCTATTTGATTAGGGTTCATGGAAACACTAATGATATCCTGGCAACAATGATAAATTCCTTCTGTCTCCAGCTCTCCAGGAAATGAGGTGCCATTGAGATTGTTACTCTCTGGAACAGAGTGAAAGCAGCAGAAATTCTAGCTTATGAGTTAACTCTCATGAGTATGAAGCCCAAAGCAAACCCACTGTACACACTCAGCTGGGTCCCAGACTACCTCGAAGATCCAGTCATCAGAGATTTCCACATGTTTGGCTCTAAATACATCAAAATCTTTTGCATCCATTGGCCACATAGATACTTCTGGTAAAAACACAGCTATCACCACTGCAACAATAGCCAAGATAGCAGTATTTTATACTACCCCCAGGAATCCGAGTAGAGGGGAAACAAGACACAGAAAACACAATCTTCACAATGGACTGTGCTCAGCACCTCTTACTATATTTAATTTTCAAATGCTGGGACAAATTAACTTTGTGAACAATAACGCACAAATTACCTTGAGTGGCCATAGACAACATCTATGTCTTATGATACAGCTTATTCTCAAAGTGAAGGGGAAAAAATGCTCAGAACTTTATCACTTGCATTTAGACTATATGCAAACGTGTAGCAAAAGGCCTACCTCCATTAATGTATTTTGGTATCTTCACTATGGGATTTTATTTTGCCAAGAAAACTGACAGCAGGAAGGAGGAAATTTTCTACCTATCTCTATATAAAATTATATCAGGCCTCTGCTTTAAATAACTGCCAATAAAATTACTTAGAACAAGAACTTGCCCTTATCAAAAATAAGTGCCATATGCTTGGTTTCTGACTATTAAGTAATTAATTGCTCTCAGAAGATACAATATAAATTTCAACTCACAGAGTAATTTTTCATCCTTAAATAGTCTGCCAGGGAAGACTTACAGGGGCTGTGAGAGCAAATACATAGGGATTCTACAGGTCATTTTATGTTCAACTGGCACATTTTTAGATTACCACACACACCATTATTTTGTTTCTCTTGGTGCTTCTTATAATGAAAATCCCCTATTCACATGCAGACTGTAACCTGTATATACTATTTCCTTGATTCATTAACTGAAATTGACTAAATTGTCATTACAGCCTCAGATAAAATTTGTTATGTGAACCCATAGACCCTGGGTTCTTCATTGCGAATGAAGGTAAATGTCACGCAGTATTTCATTAGGTTACTAAAAGCATCTTTTTTTGTTAATGTTCCAAGCAGATCATTTGTCAGTGACTACAAAACCATTAAAAAAATACATGAGATGTGCTCCAAAAGTAATGCCTCCTATTTTATTACGTCGGCCCACGATGTCAGAGGTGGGTGTAGGTAGTATGGCAGTAGAGGTTGAGCATTCTCTTCAGTATTTCACGACCTTTTGTTGCTCTGCAATAGATGGCAGCAGAGGGGCAGTCTAGCAAAATGCCACCTGATATGCACGTGTGTGTAAAGGAAAGGTGTGCCATTGAATTCCATTCACTGATGCTTGCTTATGAGACCAAATAGATGATGTGAGTCCAGTGAAGTGGTGGGTGGTGTGTTTCACCAGAGGTGACAGCAATATGGAAAACAAGGCATGTTCTGGACAGCCATGCACAACTGTCACACCACAAAACGAAGAGCATCTCAATCAGCTTATCCATGCAAATCAGCAGATTATGACCAGGGAACTGTGTATAGGGCTGAATTTTGGCTTCAGTGCATTGGAAATGAAGGTAACAACACTGCTGTATTGCACAGTTTGTGCCAGGATGGTGCCACATGGTGCTCACACTGCACGTAAGTTAGTCAGAAGCCATTAATCCAATATAAGGCAGAACGTGACTGTCACATCATTACTAGTGATGAGATGTGGTGCAACCACTATGAGCCAGAGTCAAAA
Organism: Centrocercus urophasianus; assembly: GCF_019232065.1. Classification (NCBI taxonomy): domain Eukaryota; kingdom Metazoa; phylum Chordata; class Aves; order Galliformes; family Phasianidae; genus Centrocercus; species Centrocercus urophasianus. Next base: position 86,516,070 of record NW_024884253.1, on the reverse strand, counting down.
CAGCAAAAGGTCCATTTAGTGGTGACTTGAGAATTCCCCATCAAAGAAAAAGATCAAGATGCAGCCCTCAGTGAATAAAGTGATGTGCAGGTCTACAAAGATAGGAAATTGGTGATTCTTCTGGATTTCCTGGGATATGAACACATCATAAACTCTGATCACTCCATTGCAAAGCTGATAAAACTGAAGGTTTGAACTTCCAGAGTCAGGCCAGAGAAGAAGACAACCCTTCTCTTGCAACACAATAATACAAGTAGCAAAACAGTTTGAAGACCATGGAGCACACTGTCAATCTTGGCTAGACTGTCCACCACTGTCCACTTCTGATTTCCGCCTGTACGGGGCAATGAAAGATGGTCTGTGTGGGAAACATTTTTCTAGCTCCATAGAAGCAGTGAAACAGTAGGTTACCTTGGCTGATACAGATTTTTGAGTGCAGCCTGCAGGCTCTTGTTCATTGTTGGTAAAAGCACATAGCTAATAATTGTGACTGTGGAAAAATAGCGTTTTGTAGCTGAGAATTTGCTCTGTCAAACAGCTTTTTGTGTTTTTTGTATTTGCTGTAGTCTCCATGGAAATAAATAGGAGGCATTACTTTTGGAGCAACCAATGTATTTTGCCCCTTTGGAAGACCTATGTGAATACCAGAGAACCTTTAAAGCTTCTGATTTTATTTATTAAGAAAAATGCTAAAAATTGCTTTGTAGAACTAAAAAACATTAACAAATACAAGCAGATCAAGCTCGTTGGGACTAAGAAGTCAGAAAATAGATACATGTTTGGTCAATTGTTACTTATGGCCTGGAGAAGTCCAGTGTTCATTCATCAGCTATTGAAAAAAAAAAAAAAAAACAAATTACACGTTTCTTTTCCATACAATGGCAATGTATTTCAGCGTCAAAAATGCAGTGTTTGCAATCTTTCACAAATAGAAGACATTGATGTCATTAATTTTATTTTAGCACAATGTACTGATCTACTAGTTTAACTTCTCCCCAAGACTTTCTACCAATGAAACCAATGCAATAGATATGAAAGTAGTGATGAGATTTCTGTGAAGAAATGGTTTTTTTTTACTTTTTTTCCCTCTCCATAAACAAGTATATCTCAAAATGGAGGCTTTTGATACAGAAAGCTATTTGCCCAAAAGCACAGAAATCTGAAACTACATTCAAGCTTGCTATTTAAGACAGAAAAGTATATTTCACTAATTGTTTTTCACTTATGAAAGAAAAGAAACAAAAAAAATCACTCTTCTGAGAGTAACATTTTGTCTTTAACCCAACACAAAACCAGGAACGGAGGTGCAGCATTTCAGCTTACCTGTCCCCCTCTTCCACTACTGCCAAGCAGAATTAAATAGTTAAAGCACTTTCTTTTGCTCCACTAATTTTAACACATTAACAAGATTATATCACGAGATAAACAGTCATAGCAAGTCCTTTTTTCCACAGCTATAATTGTCCTCTAATTTTAACAGGTAACGCTGAAAGTGATTAGAGGTTTGCAGCAGCAGTCTAACAAACAAATTGAAATTTAAATTAAAATATGTTAAAAATCAGACAGTGACAGAACAAGCAAGCACCAGGACAAAGTGTTCAATAACCATGAAGATATTCAGTAAATAGCACCTTACACCTCACGCACTCTACTGCAGACACTGCATAGCAGTGCTTGAGGCTGCAAGCCCATAAGTGCCAATATTTTTCCTAGGAGACATTTTAACTACTCCAGAACCTTATAAACCTGATGTATTTGGGGCAGTTACAAGGAAATCTCTCAATGCTGAACACAAGTGCCATAGTTACTGCAGAGCGCATATGGATTCTGAGCAGCATCAGCCTGGGTCCTGGTTTAGATATGCCTGACAACTGACCACCTTCCCTCACATTGTTTCACAAGAAAATAAAGAATGAGTCTGTCCCCCGTTACCTCTTGCAAATCACAGATTAGTTACTAAGGAGTTTGAAAGCACAACAAAATAGCAGATCAGGAATCCATGCACAACGAGAAAAAAAGCCTTGAATAACTGAATTTCCTTCTAGAAAAGCAAGCTTATTTGTAGTGTGCGGCAGAGCAGCTCCCAAGGTCATCCCTTGTAGGGATGTAGGAGTAGGAATTTTTGTTAGGAATTTTTTTTCCACTCAAGGGGATGGTGAGGCACTGAACAGCTGCCCCCAGAGGCTGTGAATGTCCCATCTTTGGAGGCATTCAAGGCCAGGTTGGATGGGATATTGGGCAGCGTGATCTAGTGGTTAGCAACCCTGCCCACGGCACGGGGGGTTGGAAGTAGATGATCTTAAGAATCCATTCTAACATAAAGCCATTCTATCATTCTGTGTCTTAATGGTGCAAATGATGCTCATTCACAGGTATTCCAGGAAAGAAGGGACACCATCCTTGACTGCTTGCAAATATTATAGGATCAAGCACTGGGTAGATTTGGATTCTTTGCCTTCTTATAAACATTTTCATTACAGTCAGGCATTTGGAGACATGAAAAGACGAAAAAGTCCTTTTGTTTTGGCAGTATTACAATTTGCAATTCTTTATCTTCTAAATTTCAAGAATCAAAAGCCTGAAATAATTTTCAAATATGGAGAGAACTAAACTGAACATTCACTCCTCCTTTTCAGAAAGAAACTTTTTTTTTCCCTAGACAAGGTTACAGTCACCTTTTTCAAGTAATAAGCTTTATTACTTAATAAAACAACAAAACATAATTGAGTGCATATGGCATACAGTAATCCAGAATATGGCTAAAAGCTATACTTGCAAACAAAAAGAGCTGGACTTATCTTTGAATCCCCACTGAAGTATGAAGTAAATTACATTAGAACACTTCGAAAGAACTTTTTCTTTCAAAAAACAGAAGTTAGGAACGACACTTGCGACATTAAAATGACAATGACATCACTATCTCCGTTATAAATCACTGCTGTAAGGACTATTAAGTAACTCTTTTCAGGTTGAACTTTGACACAAGGTCGGAGTGAGATAGCATCAGTATCTGTCAAGGCTAGTGCAGTCGGGTAAAAGAGGGGAAATGCCAAGTTACACTCACTTTAAGGCCATTTTTCTTTCTTTCCAGAGGAGTCACAAGCACTTGCATGAAATCTGTGCTCGGTGACTTGAAGTATTTGTAGAAATATGTTTAAAATGTGAGGGTTCTAGATCTTGTTTTTTAGTAAGATACATATAATACATAGTCAACAGGGAGAAGAACATCCTACAGAACACTGAAAAAGTAAATTACTTGTATTATTTTTTATTTTCTCTTTGCAGAGCAAGCCTTCACATGATTAAGCTGCATCATTGCTTTCTTGGCAGCTATTTGCATTTGCACTCTGATGTATTATCATAAGACAGCTCTTTCATACTGTTCTAATGCAGCAAGTCCCAAATGAGGGGTCATGATACCCAAGCAGTGTCACAGCTGTTATGACCAGGGTCACAAGCCCAACAAAAGTACACTTGTTTATAATGGCATCTGAAGTCACAAGACCAATAGAAGCAAAACTCGCATACAGGAGGCTTTTAAGTAGCTAATAGAAGAAATTATTTAAGGCAGGCTTCACAAGAGAGTCTTACGTGATGCTGAAACAAGATAAATGCTAACTATGCTTAAGTGGCCATTAATAATGAATACTTGTGCTTTATCTGCAGTACTGGGATATCTACATTCCTAAATTATAAACTAAATCAACTCACCAGTGTCAGACAGTTGGCAACTGCCAATATTTACTGAGAGGAACTCTGGAAACCTGAATGTTTTTGTTGTTTCAAATTAAAAAAGTGTTGTTTTATTTGATATTATTGCTCAAAAACAAAAATAAAATTCCAGATGAAGCATTGATGCAAATCAACAAAAATCTTAACAAAGGCTAGAAACAAAAACTCTTCCAGAGAGTTCACCCAAGCTAGGTGAACCTGTAACCTGCTGCATTTACTCAATTTCTAGGACACCACAGACACCTCTTCAGTACATCTAAGTTTTCAAGTCATGTTCCCCACCAGAAACAGATGAGCAGAGCAACACTGTCAATATCAATATTAAGGACATGACACTTGAACAATGCATGTCTTATTTCAGATTGGCTCCAATCCAGTCTCGTGACAGAGCAGAGACTGGGAGGTGAGGTGCTGTAAGTACGCTCTAGGCATGAACTTTCTGGCTTTGTGTCAGATGAAAGGAATCCAGTTTGTGCACTCCAGAATTGTTCCACAACATGGATCAAGGCTGGACGTTGTTAGCCCTGACTCCTGATCATCTATGCAATTCAAGAGTTAATTCCTGAGCCAAACTAAAATGCGAATGTGGCAAAATGAATGCCACAGGAAGACAGAGTGCAAAGCATCGCAGCCACATCTACAGAATCTTGTGGGATTAACTTTGATTAATTGAAATTTGTTAACGAATTGCATTTTGTCTAAATGAAGAAAGAAACACTAAATATGAGAAGAAAAGCTACATGCTCAGTATGCCTTAACTAAAATGGAATTCATAAGTGCATATCCCTTCATCCTTCCTCCCCTCCAACACAGTTGGGAATTATTTTCTTACAGGGGAAACACAATTCACAGCAATATCATGGAAAGTGTGGGTTGCTAGAAAATGGAAAGAAAAGCCTATGCCTTCTGTTGCACGTTGTTAAATAAAATATGTTCACACTTAGAATTTAACGATGTTAAAAAAAGAGTTGGTAAAAGCATGAGCAAACTATTGGGAACTGGTCTAATTTTCACTCTGCTTTCATTTCCAGATTTAGGGGCATGAGCCTATGCAATAATTTTTTTCTCTGAGGCTTAGAAGGACGTAAGAAACTCGCTCTTTTTAGCTAAAAGTTAGATATATTATGGGCTGGTGTATTTATTTCTGAATAGTAGTAAGTACCTCTCACTCTGCAATACGTATGTGGAGAAGTTGAGCAAAACCTCATCAAAGCAGCTTTTTTTGGAACTTCCACAGAAGTAATTGCAGATGTTCAAACTCAACTGAAATTTTCAAACAGAAGTGACAGATTCTCACCCACTTTCACAGTCCACTAAACATCCTGACCCGATGTTAGGATACTACAGACACTTAGCAATTTTAATTTCATTCATCAACTAGAACAAGAGAGCTAGAAATTCTCCTTTACAGCACTGTATGAAATACATATGTACACATAAACTAGTGTCTTCTCCAAGAAGAATGGAATATGGAAATATGGAATATGGAAAATACAAAGATGGAGTAATTTAATAGCAGAATATCCATACCCTAGGTTCTCACAAGGTGTATCATCCGAATGAATCAACTACCTTTACTTGAACACAACAAAGCCTCAGGATTATGATTTTAAAACGTAAAATCAAGTAAATCAAGTGTTCACTGTAATACCAAATTTGCCTCAGCACTAGTGCATCTGAAGAAGACAAGGAAGATCTTGCAATTAATACACAGACTCACAAGCATTAAAGATCTTAAAAGAAATGCAAAAGAATGAAATTACTTCTTTAACTTCATAGTGATATAAGCACCTCAGACATCCCTAAAGTTCTGCTTACCCAGACAGAAACTTTATATTTCACACACTTAAAGACAACTTTAAGATAACAGATAACTGCAAACCAAAAAAGTTGCATTCCTAGGGCTGCACGAATGGAGTTTGAAGTGATCAGCTGAGGTGGGAACTGTCATTGCCATCACATTCATTAAAATTCACCACACTCCAAAATCTCTCTCAATGTCTCTGTCACAACACAATTTACTTTCTTCTGATTTGTCAGTTTCCTCCACTAATTTATACAAAGCAATGAACTGTCACTGTGAGAGGCTGCAGTATATCACAGATAAGACGTGGAAACATCATTAAATATTTGGAAGTTAAAGATATATCTAACACCCCATTGAAACTAGAGTGCCAGCTTTTTGAAAAAAACACGATAGAAAACCAAAGGTATGTTTGGTGAAAGAGAATATTTGTTATCTGTGAAGAGCATTAAGTCCTTATTACCTTTAGAGCAGTAACTATTTTTTTTCCTGACTCTGAACATCTACCTTTGCAAAGGACACAAAGGGACCTGAAAGGGAGGAATTACACTTCCAAGAAGGGAAGATTTTTAGGCTGGCTTACAATGGTGCTTGATCCTCAGAGAGGAAAGTGGAAACAAAACAAGCCTTAGTCCCCTCTTGCAGCCTGTGCCATGCCACTACATCATTAGGCCAGGAACTCAGCACCACAGCATCACCCCTCATCCTGCCTCCTCGTTTCTTGCATGTTCCCTCCTCCTGCCTCACACCTTGACAATTCAGCGTGTGGTCTCTAAAACACATGCAGAAGGCAGCAGATGTTTTATGTCACGTGAAAATGTTATGATGTTTCTCGAAGGAAAAGGTAAAGCTTTCATTCTAGTAATAACGATTCAGGCAGCCAAGCCTTTAAAAAAGGGTCACAACTGGGTAGCAGCAAGTAAAGTAATGGCATAATCAGATCAATATTACTCTGTAGGCTATTTTATTCTTCTCTATGTGCTACTTGCATACATCACTTAATTTACCTTCCAAGGCTGATGATCAATTTAAAGATGCTGTTGTGTCAAATGAAAAGAAATACGAACGTTACAGAGAAATTTCAGTTGAACAAGAAGTCAAAGTTTAAAACCACTTCCAGCTGCGGACCCTTGGTCTGCAGACATTTCTGAGCACACAGCTAACATACAGCATGAGTAATAACAGCACATGTTCTAAAATAAACCTTTGTTCTTACCAGACAGCACAGCTGACTTGCCTTGTTTAGGGCTTCTTCACCCCAAAATCCTCACAATCTACTTCTGAAACCAAAAATCATTCTTCCTACAAAACACTGCCTGTTATCCTCTTGCAGCTGAAGAAATCACTGCTGGAGATTGAGAAGGACAGGAGACTGAAAATCCCATGGTGTTTCTCACTCAAACAAAGTGCCACGAAAAACTAAGGGATAAACCACCCAGCCCACCCCATGATGTACACTGGGTGCAGCTGTCCTGGTGGTGTGCAGCCCCTTCTGCAGCTGGAAAGCTGTGGCATCCCACAAGTCAGAGAGTAAGACTTCCTTCAACATTTTTGAGTGCAGTCCTTCACAACAAGCCATTTTGTAACATCAACATTGGCTTGCTTAAGAAGTTTGCAAGTGGAGTATGGTACTTCCAAAAAGCTTGACCTTTCCCTCTGCTCAAACATAAAAGAAGCCCTTACTGGCAAGCTCCCAGGCAGCTGCAAATCCACAAAAGGAGCCCTTACTGGCAAGCTCCCAGGCAGCTGCAAATACACCACCATGTATACTGTGAACTGCGGGGCAAGAGCTACCTTCAGCCTTGCTGAGTTCCAGCAAAATGCAATCTCTGCCCATGACGGATTCTTAATGCTTACAGGTAACAGTATTGAGGACAGGTTTAACTATGTAAAGGCTTTAGTGCACTAACAGATCAATTCTGCAGAAAACCTGACAAAGCACAGTACTAAAATTAGATATACATGTGAAGATCAGAGCCCTACTCAGTTTGACCAGAGCAGATTTCCCAAATACTTTATAGTTACCTTTACAATTACTGCTCATGAAACACACATGCAAAAAAAAATGCATCCAATTCAATCTCTGCCATTGTTGTGATTACCAACTTCTGCCACTTATAATGAAATCTACACTTCGAAATTAATCCAAAGGGAAAGATGCAAAACTATTACAGCACATTCTCTGTACATATATGCTCCAAGCATGAACAAGACACAGTACCTGTATTTCAGATCAGTTTTTAAAACTTATCCCAAAGGTACTGCCAACTAGGCAGTTTTAGAAGTGCTCTGCAACAGAAAAATCAGTTTTACACAATCTAACTCCTAACAGACAATATATACAAGACTTTGTAAAGCTGTAAACAAATGCTGGTTGTTTGTTTGATTTTGCATTAAAAGTCAATGTAAAATGAAAAGTGAAAATAGCTGAGGGCTGCTAGGCCCACAGAGGCAGATGTTGTTGGTATGGCAGTAGAGGCTGAACCTTCTCACCAATTTTGTTACATCTTGTTGCCCTGTGACAGACGGCAGCAGCGGGGCACTCGTGTAAAATGTAGCTGACACGGCAGTGGTCATGAAGAGAAAGTGTGTCACTGAATTCCTCCATGCAGAAAAAAAAAAATGCACCCATTGGCATTCACTGACACTTGCTGAACGTTCATGGAGACCAAACAGTGGATGTGAGCACAGTGAGGCAGCGGCTGGTGCATTTCAGTAGTGGCAACAGTGACAGTGGGTCACCTCCACTCATGTAGATTTTTAGCAGAGCAGCATGCAGGCTCTTGCTGACTGCTGCTGAAAATGCATAGCTAGCGGTAGCAACTCCATTGAAAAAGTGTTTGCAGATGAGAATTTACTCCATCAAATAGTGTTATTGAGCTCTTTGTATCTGTAGTAGTTTCCATGGATGTAAGCAGGAGGCATTACTTTCAAAGCAACATACATACAATTTTGGTAAGAGCATTAGCTGCATGCAGTTAGTTGCTTGCTGTATTTTGCACATCTTTGAATACAGCTTGGCTTTTCTGGCCATTAAATCTATTCTGCAAATACCTAGATTTTATTTCTTCCCTTTAAACTTTTAAAGCAAATTTGCAAGAATATCTCCCTTCCATACATTGGATTCACCTTTTTCATAAGCTTCAAAAGCATTTCTTAATTTTCTAATAAACGCACCGTCAGCAACATAAAGTATTTTCTAAACTGTCAGCATAACCCAGCCTTGTTTAACAAATTAATAGTGTGGATCTTAGAGCAGCTTTATAGAAAGCATGCTGTCTTCCATTCTTTAAGTTAATGCTACCAGTTATATTCACTGTGTTTAAAAGGGTTTGGGGAATTTTCTGGATTTTTTTTCTTGTTCTGTTCTCATGCTCTGTTGTGACACAGAATCATCTCCAGTTTGTTTACAGCAAAAGAATATATTTGAAAGAATGCAATTTGAAGACATCACTGAATGAAAACGGCACCATTTCTACATAGATTATGCCAAAGAGGGGCTCTTATTTGGCCAAAACATTAAACGTATCCACACACTCCACTACAAGCAACATTTGTGCTTCTGAAAAGAAGAAACTTACCACTAACAAACAGACAACAGCTAGAGTTTGTTGGAGCAAGTTTGGTTCAGTTTGTGTACCTGATAAATTGCACTGTTTTTCAGCATTTTTTAATGCAAATAAAATCAATATATGATGTAGAAGGATATTTAAGGTGCATTTTGCAGAGCTTTCAGAAGGAGCAAAGTTAGTGTGGCATGGCACTCTTTCAGAGACCAATAATTTCTGAATTTCTGTCACAATCTTGATCGACTCCAAGGCTGATAAGTGGGGAGAATAACTCATGAAAAGAGTTAATAAAAAGCATTTCAATTACAGTTGATCTTATGAGAAAAAAATAAATTGTGATGCTCCTATTAGCACGTTACCAAGCAGAAGAACACCATTCAGCAATAATAAAGAAACGTAGGAAATTATCATTTTGGAGGCAATACAATGACCAACGTCATGTCTGGGTAAAAGACTGAGACTTGTATTGTTCTGCTGTGTTTTCTTAGCACCCTATAGACCTACAGTTCAATGCATTCTGCTTTAATGACAAAATCTGGACAGAAGTGCCTATAGGAGGCAATGAAAAAGATCTCCAGGCAGTCATCTTTAAGATTGAGAGAGATAAGCCATAAAAAAGATCTTCATTTCTGTTCCTTGTGCAGCATCATTTGTTTTCCCTGTAATTAAACCCACGGGTTAGGATCATTGTCATCACTATCAGGACAAGAGAGGAATTTCTCAGCTAAAAAGCAAAGAATGCTTGTGAGCAAGAAAGGAAAATGGAGAAGAAAAAAAAAGAAGGAGAGTGTGCAGACCAAGATGAATACTGGCAGAGAAGCCTACTGAGCTGTGATAAAAACTTGGGGGGAGGGAGGGGGAGTACTTGCCACAGTGTCACTGCGTTACTTCTGCTGCAACAGCAGCATCTGGCTGATCTCACTACAGAGCTGAATGGAATAAACTGAACAGGAAGCATAAAGAGACAAAATAGACCAGATATGATTTATTATGTACTATATAAGAACCACTGGTTTAACTGTCTGCATTTCAGTACATCCTGACAAAGAGAAGAAAAAGAATCAATATTTATCATAAAGCAGCAGTGCTTAAAGGAAAAAAAAGCCAAAATCAAGCAGAGTGCATTTGCTACTCAATTAAAAAGCAAATGAAAGAACATTTGCGGGAAGTACTATAGAGGCAGAAATAGATCTTAGAAAGTTACAAGTTAGTGGCTAAAATACTTAAATAAAGCAGATCACCTTTGAAATGCTTTCAGAGCAGCACATGTGTCCCCCCCTTAATGAGTGGCAAGACTAATAAATCATGAATAGTGAAATCATGATCTCAGAGGGGGGTCTACCTCTTCATCTGTGACAATTAATGTGTCACCCCCAAAGCAGCCCAGAGGCAAATTCCTTATGCTATTTTTTATGCATGTATTGTTCTAAAACACATCTCCTCCAAAATTGCTCTTGACATTTCCTTAATGGAGTGACTTGCACTCCAGCCAGCCAGCATCATCGATTTGAAGACATCAGACATGATAAAGATCTTACAAAATTCATCTAATCTCTATTTGCCCCTCAAGATACAGGAAAAACTTCCACCTAGAAGAAAACATTGAGGTATCTACTTCACTTATCAGCAATAACATTACACAGGTTTAAACATTTTCCTACAGGTTCTTAGCAAATTTTTCATGATTAAAAGTACTTCAAAACTATTCTATGGCTGTGACCTATATTCACAAGACAAGGAAATGTAAATGTATACCAAGGAAAACAACAAGGGAATGAAAAAATATAAATATCCTTTCCACTCTACACACGGAAACCAAAAAGCTCACCTTAGGGCAAGCTTATACTGTGCTTAATTTTTAGGTTAGCAAGTGATAACAATCACAGCTTCTATCATTTGTCTAGCAAGTCTGAGTCAAACTGTGCAGTTTAAAGTGTCTATGATGCAATTTGCTTTCTGAATAACTTTGCGTGCTGCTTGTATACACCACTTCCCTGCGTTTTTTTTCCTCTTATTTTCATCATATATTCCGTGGCATCTGTAGACAAGGAGTACTACTCATGTAAGTCATTTTATTTAAAAAATAAAAAATAAATCAGTCAAACCATCCAGTTGACAAAGCCTGAAAGTCTGTCTTTCCATACAGACAAGAAGAGGGGTAGAGGTTCACAGCAGCAAATGAGGAATCTGACAAGGAAGCTGCAACAGCACCCTACTAGGAGGAAGAACACTGTCCTTTCAAGCCTATAGTCACTCCTGCCCAAGGACTGTCATCATCTGTGTAGCTGGCAGAAGAGTACGCACGCTTCTGACACCCTCTTCATAGTTTGTTGACAGCATATCAATTTAAATCACCATTGAGGGCAACGTAGCACTAAGGTAGTCTTTCCTTGAATAGTAATTGCCTGGACTTCATATTGATTCACCTTATGTAGTGGCATCTTTCATGCACAAAAACCACTTTTAATCATGCCTGGTTTTTTGGTACCTCATTTAAAAGGCTGGTGATGTATAATTTTTGCTCTGCTCACCTACACTCAAATGAGCATATGCCAGCAAGCAGTACTGAAAGAACAGTCTTTCCTTTGCAGACTGGGGGTGAAAAACACTCAAGAATTTTTGAATGCCTGGGTTTTCTATCAGTGGTATACCTCCACCATCATACATTTGAGCCAGGAGATGCACCCAACAAGAGCAAGTCAGCTCCTTGAAGCGAAGCATCAGATGGGTACAGGTTCAGTGAGCTCTAGATACAGCATGCCCCTTCTGTATCAGCTACTCAAAGTCACAAGCAAAGATGAAACAAACAAGAGCTCACAACCTGACTCTGTTGTCCTACCCAAAGGCTTCAAATTCCAGTCCTTTTGCAGCAGAAATAACTTTGCTGCCGCAGTGACAGCAATTTCTACAGGCACTGAGCAATGAGAAAAATGTTGTGATAAACTGCTACAAGATCTTCACCTATCACGCAAATAATTTAGGACTTTTCATCAATATTTGAAATATTCATCCTGAAGTTCTGGAAGAAAAAAAAAAAAAAAAAAAAAAACTACTTTTAAAGATAAGGAAAAATGGAAAAGTATCTCTACATTTTAACTCCCTATGTTTAAACTACTACTTGTAATCTGTTAGAAAATCCACAGCCACATCTTCTCTCTCATCAGGCTCTGTGACTGTTACTTTCATTCCAGTGATCCTGGAAGCAGCTAACACCTTAAGGACGTGATTGCCACAGTACAGCACAACCACTGCATACACAGGGAAGGGATCTGAAAGTCTTCAGCACTAATTGGGAAACAAACTGGTGAAAATTTAATTTGAGTGTTAGAAGCTGCTATCTGGTCTTCGGGGGCTGTTGCACATTTTTCCAAAGCCCTCTGAGGATCCTAGGAACTTGCTGCTAGCTACTCCATCCAGCCATGGAAATCTGACGCTCACTGGAGAGGAGACTGCACATACAGGAGCACAGACAGTGCCCAGGCAGTACAGAAAAGAATGTCTTATTTTTGACATTCCCTGCTATTCCAGCAGCAGCCCACCTTCTACCAGCAGGCCATGTTCTCCCAGGAAGCTCAGCAGGAATGCAGTTTTGCAGCTGTCTGTTGCCCTCAGTCCCATGCCTAACATCCAGACTTTTGTTGCACAGGTACACTAACATCCATTGAGATTCCTGAAGGCATGTGGCAGAAGTCAGAACTTATACACAAGGACACTGGGGGTGGAGGGGAAGGCAAAGCAAAAAGACGACAGAAAACCCCAGTGAGAGTCCTGTATCTTGAGGGAAGAAAAGAGATCACCGTGAGTTCTATTTCCTCCCACTTACACATAAACATAGCCCTCAGTGCTGCTCTGGTAGCAAAGTCTGACATGAATGTTTTACACGGCGCTGTGCACACCAACGTAAATGCTTTTCTGTACATTCACTATTTAAAAAAAAATAAATAATAATAAAACAAAACAATTAATTCATTATTTATTCCTCTAAAACAGCGAGAGCTAAGAATCTCACACAAGAAGCGTTTATGACACAACTCCCTTTAATGAACACCGAGGGACTTCTCATTCCACGAGGCACAATAGACTGCGGGATGAGGAAAGCTCCTGTTGAAGGCCCCTTCATGCCTGTGGCTGGCCGAACAATGCGGCCATTGTGGCCTGCTTTGCCAGCTCCCCCCTCCAAGGCAGGGCGCTCAGGCAGCAAGTTGTGCGAAGACGACTGTGGGATGGCTGCCCTGGAGATGGGCCCAGCACCCACTGCACTCGGCCCAAAGGCCCCTGTGGGTCACACGGCAGCCTGTCCTCCTATACAAGCTGACCCATAAGCAAAAACAGGGTCAGCACTTGGAATTAAATCCCTTCAGCACCTTGCAGTGCTTTCACTAGGCCTCCAGTCACTGCTAAAATTCTCTCACACAGAGGAAACCCAAAGCAAGCGGCCCTGTGAGCACAAAGTGGGGCCCAATGCATATGAAAGACTCTCACAGGCACCCATAGAACCAGCCCCATATGTAAAGCATTTTCTTCTCATCTTGCTTTGGGATAACAGCTATATGACAAGTGAAATTAGGATAACATACTATGTAAACAGAGACAAAAGTAATGTTAAATTTGATTGCATTCTTTCCAATCTCCAATTTCAGCGTACCATTCTGTAACAAACACGAGATGAATATCCCATTCCAAACCTCTACAATACACAAATGATTCCCATGATCAAAACAGTATTTACCAAAGATGCAGAATTATTTTTAAAAGCCATTGGCTTTAAGGCATAAATGCATTAACAAAAACAAAGAAAGATTTCACCAACCTATTGTTTGCAATTTAAATTTGTGTAACATTTCACCTCCAAACATCTTCAAAATGCAACACAATCTGTGCTCAATCCTCGCTACATAAAGTATACTTTCATTTCACGCAAAGTAAAAAATCAATTGTTTGAAATATTAACTACATAAAATACATGACTCACCCTCTGAAGTCCAAAATGAGATGCTTGTATCAAGTTCTGAATGTTTAGTTCTTTACTGGTCAAGTTATTAACAGAGATTGGGGTGTCAAAAATATGCTTTAAATAGTAGCAATGGGCTACTATAGAAAAAGCATCGCAGGCAATTATATTATTCAAAAGTTTTCTGAAACTACAAAGTGACTCTCACGTCTCCCCTCCCCACAAATTGGAGGCCTTTGTTAAACATTCTTTTAGCTTTCACCATGGTAAAGGAAAAAAAAAAAGGCAAGGAATTGTGGGATGCTTCTTACTCCAGGGGAAACGTTTTGAATAGAACAGCTGCCCAGAGGCCAGGAAAAAAGCACTCCCCCCTCTGAGAATAAGGGGCTTCTTGTGGGAAAGGAATAGGAATTCAGCAGAATTTATGGAATTGGGGAGATACAATAGGAGGTTACAAAGAGAGGTCTTCAATCAAGAGGAGAGGGGGGGGGAAAAAAACAGATTGCAGAAGAGAAGAGAGGCATCACCAGCCAGACCAGCAGGAATTAAACAGCTGAAACAGTTGTTAGCTAAAAATATGAACAGTTGTTGAACTAAGGAGAGGAATGCACCATTCCCCTAGCCCTGAAAGCACCATGACCACAGCCTGCCCTTGCTCTCCCTTCTACAGCCAGCAATGGCTGCAGCAAAATGACACAAATGTACAAAACCAAACTATGCAAAGGGATGGTTAAGGCGTTAAGGCACTCTCAGAAGTTGAGATATATGGGCTGAGATGCCTCTCTAGTGTTTGAGAGCACTGAGCCCAGCATTCATCTTGAAACGGCCTGCTAATGAGGAAAACAGTGCCTACTGCTGAGCTTACACGGCTCCTTGCTGCAGGCCTGCATTTACTGGGCACTCCCTGGATTTCATTGAATATGAGACAGCAAAGTGAAGCTTCTGTCACAACATTATCACATTTGCCTCTTACATGCATATTTCTCCCCTTGGGAATAAAAGACAGAGAGAGAGAGAGAGATTGAAATGTAGCAAATACCTAGATTTTTGGGGTATACAGCAAGCAAGCCTCACACTTGCAAAATATGTTATTAATAGATAACATCTGAAAAGCTTACATTTCCATATTATTCAGTCAGTTTCCTTGCGTAAGAGTCACTTAATGCTTACCATCATAAGACTCATGACAGTGACAATGCAGAAGGTACATCACTTGTTAACTCATTTCATTTCTCAGGTGTCTAGAAACTGTTACAGGACACACAGAAAGTGCCATATCCTGCACAGAGCATTTGCATGTCTGTACACCTATGCGGGAGCAACCATAAAAACATGTCTGAATTTTCAGAAGCTTGCTTCACTTCCCTCAAAGCATACCCATTGTGTACTTAATTTTTTTTTCCCTGTACATTATGACAGAAATTTTAGAATATGCGTTAACACAGACACAAAAGTTATATAGGTGCAAGCTGCACCATAGCCTGACTTCGAGCTGTGACTGAAAACTTCAGTTGATCTTCTCCAGGTTTGTCAGTCAAAATAAAAATAGAAGGAAGGGACAGGTACAGAAGTCTGTGAGAACTTCTTTAAATTTGAGCTATGAGGTTGGTTAACCACATGGTGCTCAAATGCCTGAAACAGGATTTTCTGAAGCAATGAAAGGTTACCCAGAACTCAGGACTTTAGAGACTGAATTTTCCTCCATGCTCCATTAGCAGCAGGATCAAGTATGCAACACTCCAGATCAGAAGTGAATACTAACCTTATTAAAAACAAACAAACAAACAAAAAAAAACAAAACAGAAGCCCTGATTCACTGAAGCGTTTACATCCTGAGGTTTGATGCTGTTACTTCAATATGCATTTTCCACTCTTTGGGGGAACAAGACGCAGTCCATCCAAAATGCTGTGTGACAGAAGTGAGATACATTACCCCCCTTGGGACTGGCACAGCCCAAGACTAGTCCAGCAACAGTGCTGCCAGACCAAACACCCAGCTGCTGCCAACCACCTTAGGGCTGCCAGCACCTGGAACAATGCACTTCAATGCCCTGAAACAGGCACTGGACCGCACACAGAGAGTTAATTTCACTGCACCTGCACTGCACAGACAGGAAATAATTTACGATAATTTGTCAGGATTAACCTTTTGATACAGCATAAATTTTTCTAGATTTAAAGCACTTTATAAGGTTGCAAAGGTTCATTTGTATTAAACAAATGCTGTATCAGCAGTCTGACAGTAGCAAAAATTCTGATGCTGAGAATAACTACCACTCTACTGGCCTTAATCTTTACAGCAATAAAATGAAGCTTGGCATTTCAGTGTGACAAGATATGATTCATAGCTAACTATCATTCTTATTTAGCTTTAGAAATGTCACACAGCATAATTAACAGGAGGTACTCGTGAGTTCACACATTCCAGATGTAAAGATTTCTGTGGAGGCTGCATCACCCAACCCAGACAAGTTATTTGTAGCCATGTGTTTTTAAACTGCTGTTACGATTTCATCATATTCAGCTCTGCCAAGCAGAGTCAGGCTGTGGAGCAGTGCTGTTACTGCCCCGACCTTGTCTAATCTAATGAACAGAAAACAATGCTGGTTCATTATTGTCTTCCACTCTAAACCCAGCTGTTTATAAACATTTTAACAACAACAACAAAAGTTTTAATTATCTGGGGTTCACATGCAACTTATATTCTTTCTAAAAACAAAACAAAACAAAAACGAAACACCTTACAAATTGCTGGCTAGAAATAGTGGTTTTCAGCCATTTGCTCCATCTATATTTATATTTATATTTAGAGTGCTTTTGTTTTTGTTAATTCCAACAATTAAGGAGGTATTTTGAGCCAAGCCACGATGCAGTTTAAATATTGATTGACTCTACAGCGTTTCCATTTGAAGAGTACACACCAATATGCTCTTCTGCTCTATCAAGCCCCAGGTAATATGGTGCCAAAGCATTTTATTGTAAAGCAGACAGATCCAAATGTCATCTAACCAGACACTACCATGACACCTTGCCAAGAGCCCAGAGCAACTAGTAACTATAAAATATTGCCATCTTTCTTGCTAATAAAGAAGGAAATCTTGCCACACAGAAAGCACAGTCCCTGGGTATGCCACTGCACTGCATTTTGGCATCAGTATTCATCACAGGCCTTATCATAGGGATTCTAGAAAGGAAACAGGATTGTCTGGTAGAATATTGTGTGGTTCATCAACCCTACTCTGCTTCTCACTGCAGTAAACTATGATAGACAAAAATAAACTAAGGAGGAATCTGATACCTGAAACACGACTTGATAGTTTCAGTTCAACTTGCCAACAAGAAATACTTTTATCCTTTCAGTAGCACTGAAAAATTTTAACAGCATCTAGACACACATAAGAACATGCCTAAATTACTAGCAAACAAGAGGTGTACCAGCCTTCAAGCTTACCAGCTTCTCTACTAGATTCATCATGAAATTATTTCCAGTCCTTTTTCTTTTGAATGACTACCTTGCTTTGGGGTAGGCAGAATACCTAAATGCACATCAAACTGTCAGAACCACCTCTGCAATCAGTGAAATATCAGAAATAAAACCCTGGATAGAAAAGATGTTAATCTACCAGTTCTGATTGATACCAAGTACTTCATATCCCATAATCCAACTCAGGTTTGCGCTTTTATTCAGAAAAAAAAATCTTGCTACTGGCCTTAATAGAAAGGAATATAACTACCTTTTTATATGCTTTGCTAAAATTAAGGGTCTTGGTACTTCTATCCTTGCTGCATGAACAGGTCTACCAACATACTGCAAACAGCAGCAACAGATTCAGAAAGCGAAGTGCATAAGTGTTACCTATTTGTCTGGATGCAGTGGGAGGGCTTTGTTTGGTTTGACTTTTTGGTTGTGGAGAAAGGAAAGAGAGCAAAACAGAACACAGATAAAGCAAATATTACTAGGGTTTTTTGTTTGTTTTGCAGAAGAATTCAGATTTTAATTCTATTTGTAAAGTTGTTTTTATAAACTGTCCTTTTACTTCTACTTACTGTTTCTGTCCCTGAGCTACAGGAAACTAAACGCCCTATCAGAATAAAACATTCTATTTATTGAAAAACAGACAAAATCCTGCTAAACAAAAAGAAAACTCTTTATTGGCAGAGTGCAAGGGAGAAAACAAGGCAAAAGTCTCTTCAGACAGAATCTCGGAGACCATATTCACAGCTCACTTGGCTAACAGATTTCTTCTCAAGCAAAGAGAGACAGAAGTGAAGTTCATATCCTACAGACATTTGTACTGATCCTTAACTTCTGCCCTGCTTTTAATGGCAGTAAATCCAGTGAGATGACACGTCCTTGAAGAGGTGCACAAGCAGATTTTAAGATACATGTTTCATTCACCTCTAGACCCACTGAAATCATAGAATCACTGAATGGCCCGGGTTGAAAAGGACCTCAAAGATCATCCAGTTCCAATCCCCTGCTGTGTGCAGGGTCACCAACCAGCAGACCAGGCTGCCCAGAGCCACATCCAGCCTGGCCTTGAATGCCTGCAGGGATGGGGCATCCACAACCTCCTTGGGCAACCTGTTCCAGTGCCTCACCACCCCCTGTGTGGAAAAACTTCCTCCTAATATCCAACCTAAACCTCCTCTGTCTCAGTTTAAAACCATTCCCCCTGTCCTATCACTGTCCACCCTCGTAAACCCCTCCTGTTTATATGCTGCCTTCGAGTACTGGAAGGCCACAATGAGGTCTCCCCAGAGCCTTCTGAGGCTCCAAATGAGTCCCTAAACTTCAGAAAGGAGGATAAAAGGTGGAAAATGACAATGAAAAAAATATTATGTTTTTCAGTAGTTATTAAAATAAAAAAGAATGGCCCTTCATAGACCTTTACTTTGATCACATTAAAATGATTTAAGTCAAGGGACTTGACTTAAACTTGATTAAGTGAGTTTTAATCACTTTTCGCACCCGTCAAGATATAAATGTATTTCAAGCCTGCTTTGTTTTTGTGTAGAGTTGTTCTCCTTAAGGAAAAATAATTCTCAGATTAGTGACCTTTAAGGTATTTTGATTTTAAATTAGTTATTATCCTCACAATTTGCATTTCAGCATTTTGCCAGAAATTCTATCTGCATTTACTGAATTTGATTAACTACATCAGTGGCTTCATCTCACAAGAAGCCAATTTGCTTCCTAATTTTGAAAGGAACAGCTCCTATCCTGAAGTAAATGGAAAAGAGATATTCCCTCTGTATGAGCAGGTTGTGTTTGTCAAATGCTTACACAGCAGACAAAAATCCAGCAGCCTCCATGCTTCGAACAGATTTCTCCTACTTACAGACTTTCTCTCACTATTAGTTCCCCAGATTTAAATAAGCTTATCTCCCCTTTCAGTTTCAAGCTCAACATTATTAACATTGTTTCAAGGAAATACTGAACATCCTTTTTTTTTAAATTAACTAAGATGGTCTTGAGAAAGGGAAATAATATTTTATTAGTCTTATAGATTAGTTTTATAGACTTCTAAGTAGAAGTGCAAATGTTTTACAGCTTTCTTCTCCCTGTTCGTGCGATCAGCTGTGATTTCATTTGTGCATTTGGATACTGAAAAGCAAAAAAAAAAACCAAAAAAAAAACAAAAAAAAAAAGCCAGTAAGAAGTGAAATCCATCCAACAATTTTGTAAAAACCACCTTGGAACTAAATTGCCAACAATGCCTCCTCTTGTTTCTCTACTTAGCATTTCTTCCTACAGCTGTATCAATTTCTTCTTTTGTTGTTGTTGTTGCTGTTGTTTTAAGAAGAAATATTTTTCTAACGTGACAGCAATTGAAATTGAACTTCAGCTTCACTATTTTTGCAGTGGCAAATTGCATCCAACCAAACACAGAACTAACTGAAGTAACAAAAATGCCACATATATTGTGCACTAGAAAAGGTAAAAGCAGAACAGACAGTGTCATTCCTCTTGCATCTCCATGACAGTACAAGAGAACATGCACTGATTATCTTGACTCACTCCTAACATCAAAATCCCCTACTGGGACCATTTCCATTGCAGTCTTTGTGTGCTATCATGGAATTAGAGAATCAAGGAATGACTTCGTTTCAAAGAGGCCTTAAAGATCGTCTCCTTATTTGCTCATAGACACAGCAAGGAAAAATCAAGGCATGTTATTTTTAAGAAAACTGACTCCTCAAACTCTGAGCTAACACATTTCTCCATCTACCACTGAAGAAGAGCACACAATTAAGATTATCACTTTAGAAAAAGTTCCTCAGCTTGAGCTAGGTAATTTCACTAGATACAGCATGGAAGCAGAAGTTTAACCCATTATAAATAGTTTAAATGACTTCTATTCACAACTACTTGATTTTTAGTTCAAGCACATAAATAGTTTTAAGATTCTCCAGAAATACATTTCTTTTTTTTTTTTTTTTTTGGCCCAACTTAATAATACCATGTCATCATTTTTGATCTCTGACATTAATCAATATGTAAAGGTTCCACCCTGATACGTAAAAGAGCTGGAAACAGAGGACAGGCTGCATTTCAATTTAAATGGGACTGCTTGCAACGCTTATTGTTCTTGTGGACAAGGGAAAGGAGTGAGAGGTAGAACACCCTGCTGGATTATTTAAGCATTATCTACAAATCTGAGAAATACTGCACTGCATAAATCCAAAAAGACATAGCTAATGTTGAACATCACTGGGTTCACGTGATACATGAGCATGAGACCACAACACAGCAGTCAGAGAGTTGAGCACTGCCATTGAAAAGAAACGTCAGATTTGAACTCCTTTAAATGTTTTTTGGTTGCTTGGTTTGGTTTTGTTTCAGGAAAAAAGTTCATACACACACAAAAACAATCAAAATGAACTGGAATGAGAACTGAACTCTGGACCCTCTCAAAAATATTTCATTAAAAATAAAAGTCAGTTTTTAAAAAAAATGCTTAACTGTGGTCTGCACTTTTTCACTTCAGAAACATTAAAAAATACTGTTTTCCCAACTGATCTGATTTTTAGGAAACAACACCTTTCAAAATGCAGTCTGATATCATTGGATTCAAAAGGACTGTCATCAACAGATTATGCTTAATTCAGCTCAACAGCAGTCATTATTATTTACTGAACAAGAACAGAACCGTTAATAAATCTGCTTCTTACACAGTGTTCAACTCTCACCTGATTCCACGGTCAGGATCTGATTCATTGGACACACTTAGCATTGCTTGCACATTGGTAAGCATAAGGGATCCTGTTTGGACAGGCAGGGCTCTAGCTTTTTCTCATTTTCTCCCTTCAGCACTGCTTTGGTGACCCAGCACACAGAGGTTTCTACACAGCTCCCAAGTGCTGACAGCTTCCCAGGATCCCTCTCCTTCCCATGCTCACTCCAAAGGGGAAAGGGCATGTTGCAGCTGAGCCATCCATCACTCTCCCTAATGAGGTCTGTGAGCACACCCCCTTCTTTCAGACGGCCCTGCAACACAGACACAGCCTGAAGAATGCCATTTGTACTCAGTGCTAAGAGTGGTGGCAAAAGGGCCATGTGCCTATGGCTTGCTTGCAACATTTCAGCAACATCAGAAAAATCAGAAAAGCAAGGTCAGGTAAGCAGTTCTTCCAAATCCCAAAAAAAGATGGCATTTTTCTAGCAGTAAAAACCCTGCTTTAACATGAGCCTTGCTGACTTCTGCCCATTTATATATATATTTCTATACGAGAATAGAAAATGTAGAAACTAAATACCCATGTAAATGGCTCCTCATGCTCATTTCTTTATAAACTGAGCTCACTGAATGTACTGTACACATGATACCTGCAGAGCAGGTGCCAGAGGATGATGCCTGTGGGAGCATTGTAACAGCACACACTCCAAGTAAAGGATGTCCAGCAGAGGACAAAGGGTCTGCCATCAACAACCAGCCTTTTAGAAGAGAAATACCAGGAATGCCAATCAGTGCTGCAAAACAAACTCAGAGCTAAGTTCTTGCCAGATTCAATGCAATTCCCTGCAAAACAAACAATACCCAGTGAGCATCACTGGCACAGACAGTGATCTTACACCCTGACCACTGCTGCCTCTTTTGAGACGGTCTGTGCAATGAATGCTGACCCCTGAATCCCCTGTGGGAGTTCAGCATCGCTGGTACTACTCAACCAAAGCTCACCAGTTCTTGTTTTCTTTCCCAGTTTTTATTACTGTTGCTGCCCACAGCCCACTTGATTCATCCATTTTGTCCAAGTGCTTTTTTCCCTCCTGTTGTTTTAGGATTTACAGAGGCGACACCTATTTTCCTAAATTGATACACATGCCTCTACTAAAAGTCTTAACAAAAAAAAACCCAAGGTGCATCTTCTCTTCATAAAAACCTTCTCTTTATAGCCAGGCATCCTTTTCTCACACAATGAGAACACCTCAGAACAGGATATTTTTTTGGGCCTTATTTCTCTCTGTATATTCAAGCCCCCAGTGACTGACATCAGTTTCTGACAGTGCAGACAGATTTCCTTCTTTTGCTTCTTTTTGTAGAGTGTCAGCAGGTGACAACTCATGCTCCACTGATGCTGTTCAACAATTCAACAGGCCTAATACAGATCAGAATCTAATTCCACATCTTTTCTAACAGAAACTTTCTATGTTTCACACGGATGCACCAATCCATTAGATGAGGCTACTCAGGATTTGCCTTTACATACTTAAATCCAAAGTTCTTTAAACTCACTTTCACAGAATTTACAGAGTATTTATTTTGTTTACTATCACCTATATAATTTCTAGGGACAAAAAGAAATCCAAATTTTTAGCAACACTAATTTAAACAATTCTTGCCTCCTTAGCTCAGAGCTCGTTTTTCCCCCTTTATATCCAAAATGGGCTCTTTGACATGACTTGCCTTTTCTTTCTGTGACATGTAAGAATTAATAGCCTCTTCAGCAACCCCATTCTTCTGGGACCAGTTTAGAACCGTTCTGGTCTTTCTCTTAACTTTTTGATCCTAAGTGAATGTTACATCCCCTTTTTCAAAGTTTAACATGTAAGGAATCATAATTCAAATGCCCTTAACCAAAATCCTGTTTAAAACTGAGGAACTTACATTGGTAATACTGGAGGGGAATACAGTCTGGCTGCTGTCTGTATAATTCTCTGAAGTAGTGACTGAAGTTCATATTTAATCAAACTAGATGCGTGATTTCTAGCTTAACAGAAAAACAGAATGGAATGCAACTTTACTTCATCTTTTTTTTTTTTTTTTTTTTTTTAATCAAGAACTGTAGAAAAACATTTGCAACAACCAGGTAATACATTGGTTTCTATCCAATTTGCAAATCAAACACCATAAGATGACTATAAAAATACTTCCCATATCTGTAATACCCAAAGAGATGCACCTTGTTCTGAATGCTTCTCCTTTCATTTGCTGCATCACAAATCCCATTAGTGTCTGCATCCTTCCTTCTCTGCCAGGGTTATACCTAGACGTTGTGATAGCAGTATCCATCTTACTGTGCTCTATCTTCCATTCAGCTAACATGAAACAAAAAATATTCTTTTTTTTTTTCATCATATTTTGCATAGTTTGAGGCCCTTTCCAAATCTACTTGAAGCATCTGGTTGGGTTTTTTCCCTCTTCCCAGAATATACAGCTTACTTAAAAATTTCAGCCCCTTGATTCGGTCGGTAAGAGTCACTTTTTGCTTTTTCCTGTGAAAATATCAGAAACCAAACATAATAAAAATACGTCAGCCTGGAAATAACAAATGCATGTCAAAACAGTAATGATGAAACAAAAAGAAAAATTGTCTTCAACTTCTCCGTTCCATCAGCACCTCTCAGGAAGCAATATACCACATTCTCTTTGATTTCGTTACACTGGATGCAGGAATAGGAAGCCACTGCCACACTTGAAGCCTACAGGAGGACAGACTGCCCTACTCTTCTGACTCCCATGCTGATTGCTTGAATCCTAGGGAACAAACCTCCAGCTCTGCTTCAGTCTGCACTGTCAGCCAGGGCAGCTCTGCAAGGGCAACTGTTTTTTGGCTTTACTCTGATGAATGTTTCCTTAATTTCTAGGAAAAGTTTTCAGTATTTTTAGTGACTCCGGCATTTAAACTGTAGGTAAAATTCAATAAAAGACAATAAAAATGTATATGTAGAGTAGGAGGGCAGCAGGGAATACCCAGTCTTCCCTTTGTTTACACAGCTACTAGCCCCATCAGAAGGAACAAAGTTCTGGGACAACAATAGCTTATTGTATTAGAATAGGCAGCTAGTCCTATTCTCTGTAGCAGCCTGAAACTAAAACAAAAAGAAGGAAGCAGAACAGTATAAATTATTACAAAGTGAATTCAGAATACAAAAAAATATAGATATCCATGTTAATGCAAAAATCTAGTTTCTGCTCTCAGTGGGACACAACAGAACAAGAAAATGAAGACCAAAGGATGAAATAATAGAAAGTATCAGATGTTTCCCACACGCTGCACCTCACCCTCTTTAAAGAGACCACAGAGGAGAGTCAACAGAGTAAGGTCCTCGCAGGACACAGTGGCCTCTACTGTGATAGCTATGGACAGGCACTGGGAGCACTCTGCTCACAGCAGTTCCAAAGCAAACAACAGTAGATTTCCTCACCTGAGTTCAGTTGTTGAATTTGGTGCTTCTGCACGCAGTTGATAATAAGGGTTCCCTGGGGTCAGAAAGCAATGAGAATTAAAATCCACTGAGATTGTTAACTACAAAGACACCTCGTGCTCACAAGTCCAAGGCTCACAAGCCATAAATCGTTGAAAGCTGAGAAGATCGTGGGAAAGCAACGATACAAACTCAAACCACATTTGAGCTCTTCCTGAAGCACCCACAGCAGCTCAGTAAAATCCTGGGTACAATGGCATTTAATCAAACCACTTATACTCCCTACCATAAAGATCCTGAGCTACCAATGACATCGTCATTGTCTTTATGCATACTGTATGCATTCAAATGTCACATATCACAACATATAAACACAACATAATGCATTTGTCAGTATCTTTTCCCTGACAAAACTTTGACCAAGTGGCACTATTCCTGCCACTGATTTCCTCACCCTCCATACCAATAAATTAAGTTCTTCCTTTTTCAGGTAGGCAAAATGTCAGTTTCACATCCACACCAGCCTTAGATGCGAATAACCATGTTGAGATTATTGTGGAGTAGGCAAGGCAATACCCAAACAATGCAGATGTTAACTGAAACTCTCTCTCTCAAAGAAAAGATAGGGAGAACTGATAATTTGCTGATACCTCATTGCCCTGCATTTCAGAAGTGACAGAAGAAAAAGGATCCAACCACAGGAGCAGTAAAGCTCAGGTATTGCTGAAAGCAAAATAAGCACTTTCATCACACCACAATGGATCAGATCAACGATGCCCATTTCCTATATACAATAGGTGCCACTGACTGAGTTTTGAATGAAATGCAACTTTAATTAGTCACAAAATGGACTGAGACAGAAGAGGTTTAGATTAGATATTAGGAGGAGGTTTTTCCACACACAGGGTGGTGAGGCACTGGAACAGGTTGCCCAAGGAGGCTGTGGATGCCCCATCCCTGCAGGCATTCAAGGCCAGGCTGGATGTGGCTCTGGGCAGCCTGGTCTGTTGGTTGGTGACCCTGCACACAGCAGGGGGTTGGAACTGGATGAGCACTGTGGTCCTTTTCAACCCAGGCCATTCTATGATTCTATGATTGTCCACCCCTACCATGGTAATTCTTCACTCTTGCTGGACACACAGTCCTACTACAGAGTCTATGCCAAAACTTTTCATTCTCCTTCTCCTCTTTTCAAATGGAGTAAACTTGCTCTCAAAACTATTAAATAGCTTGAGTTAGATATCTTACATCCAGAGCTGGACTAGACAACCTCAAGTGACTCATCAAGTCAGTTGTAGTATCACAACACTCACCGGTGGTGTTGCCAGATGCTGAAAAGAGCTTACAGTAGGGTTACCTGGGATTATCTCATCAGAGTCTTTAAGAGATTGAGATACACTGACCATCTCTCAATTGGATTAAACCACTGTCAAGGTGCCTATTCTTCAAACTCCATTCCAAAAATCTTACTCCAGAACAGAGTAAGGGCATCACCTTCTTCTGGACTTTTTCCACATCAGCAGTACCACGGTTTGAATTAAAAGGAGTCCTGCATAAGTATGTAATATGCAGATCATACACTAATTCTCCAACCCTCAAAGGTCAATACCCAAATAATAAGGAGTCAGTGAAACCCTTGGGCACTTGCCCAGACTCACGAATTTACTGGACCAAGTCCCCAGCATTAGGATTAATTAAATGCACATGAGTCAGGATTTGCTTATTCACTGCAGTTTCTACTGGAAGTCTCCAGTATTAAAACATCCAGGAATGCTAATCCCAGGGATTACAGGAAAACAGTTAAACTCAGACTCAGTCATCCACAAATCACTAATGACTTGGGAGAAGACAGTGCACTGTCACTCCCTAAGCCCTCAGACAAAAAAAAAAAAAAGTGAATGTATTACAAATATTATTTTCCAAATGTCAGGCATGGTGAGGGTTCTTCTGGTTTTTGTTTGCTTGTTTTGTTTGTGGGGTTTTTTTCAGATGAGAAAGCAGCACACAATTACTTAATTGTCTTTGACAGAGTCAAGGTTACGAAAAGGGAAAGAGAAAGGCTTAGTAAAGCAACAGCACAGTGCTTTTGTAATAATTTAAGACACACAGCATAAACTGATTGCAAACAAAATGAAGTAAGCCAGACAGCTGTTTCTTCTACATCAACATTCAGCATGAATTCTTGCTGTCAAAGAACCAAGAGTAGAGCTGTGCTTGCAACTCATATACTGAAACAACTTTCCTAGTCTGACTACAACACTGACACCACTTCTCCACTATACTCACTATAGATTTAAACATAACCACACTAGCCCTGAGCATCCAAACACCCCAAATCTGGAAACTGCTACAACTTCCTGAGCCAAGCAGCTACCTTATAATACAAACTTCTAAGGACCCTTCTGAAATGTAAAACAACCTTCTGAGATGTGATATAAGTATAATGAACCAAGGATGGAACAGAGCTGACAAAATTCTTATCACAAAAAGGTAGAGCTATTATGAAAATTAAGAAAAGAACGCAGTGATCCTCCAGTTACACTTCTACCAATAAAATAATCTTTTAAGTCTTCAAAGGTCCCCAAATACATTTTAGAATGTGTCAGCTCTCCCTGATGATTAATGTTAGAGGCAAAAAGGAAAGCAAATATATGTGTATTCTTACAAGCTTTTGAATATCAAAACTGCCAGTATCCTTGTAGTTTTACTTGTTCTTGCAGCAAATAACCTGCACTCTTGGATTTTATTTTAAAAAAACCATCCACTCTCAATATATTAAAAGGCTGGCTATCAGAAGATTTCAGATGTGAAATTTTGCTACGTTAGAAATTAAATCCTCATTTTTTCTCACCCACAGTCTTCTCTTATCTTCACCCCATCAAATGAGACAAAAGAGACAACACAAAGGTCTGCATAGTGCATGGGAAAAATCTACTTGCAAATGGAAGGAAGGCAGGCAGTTGACAGCAAACCACAAAGATAAGCACAAGTGAAACAAATTCTCAGAGCTCATCAACTAAGGATCCCTGCAGGAAATGTGAATGAAAGGTCAAAGATAAATGCATTACCTTCCTTTAACACCAACTCAAAAGCATGCATGCACTCATACATGCATATGCATACAGATGCTCTCCCTTTTACTTAGATCTCTAAATGGAATACATTTTATTCCATTTAGATGTATGCCTTAGAATCCATTGCTTAGAAGTGTTTAATGTCATCTAAGCCTTTCTCAGAAATCCATCCTCTCTCAATTCCAGCTAACAGAATTGTTGTATTCATCCTATATATTGGCACGTCGCATTAAGATTTAAAGTGCGTAATAAATATGAAAAATGCCTCAAAACTGCTTTGAAGTATGGCATTAACCAAAGCAGGACAAATATCCTCAGACTTCACCAGTTACTAAGCAAACAAAATGAACTAAAAATGAAGGTATTACAGAAAAAAAGAAAAGAAAAAAGTGTTTTCCCTTAACATGTTTGTATTTAATCACTACCAAAATATTATGTAATTGAAGAACACAAGAAGCACAAATGTTTCATTTTGTTCTTCTGTAACTTCATTGGTCCACTACTTCCAAATGCACTGAAGGGTGTCGTTAACGAGCCAAGAAAGACTACATTAAATGTATTCACAAATAGCAGAGATTCATGTCCACTGGGGACACATTTTGCCTACGTGGATCTGCCAAATAGCAGCAGTACAGCTGCATGCAGATCCTAAAGTCCTGAAAGCACCAGAGGCTTCATATTTTACCAGAGACACTTCTCTGACAGTGAGATGGTGAATCTGATAGGCAGCATTACTCAGACTGATCCCAGTTTAGGCTTTCCTACTTCAGCTGTGAATTGGAGAGATGTTCAATTGGAGAGATGTACCAGACCACATCATTGCACACAGACATTCTGAGGCCACCTCTTGCATCCTCCTAATTTGACAGAACAAATAAATGGAAACCTTAATGTTCCCCAGAACTGCTAGTGTGAGTGAAGGCCTTAAAACAAGTAGGAAAAGATGTCAGTGTTACTGGACTCACGGCTCTGTTCTAATGTGCTTTACTGAGTGCTTCAATAAATGCATGCAATTTAAAAAACATAACAATCACATGTTAAATACAATCTATATTCACATGAATTTGCATATAGATTTCTAGTTTAAATTATTATTAACAGACACAATAAGATTACCAGCGAGTGCATCACTACTCTGCGTGTGTCAAATATGCATCTTAGGCTGCCTTTTTCTCCTACTTATCTTTCCTGTTTGGAATGTTAAACTTTTGTGCCATGTAAATGAAAATATTTAATTATACAAAGCAAAGGGGAAAGGTTTATATTATTATAAATGAGTTAAAATTCTTTCTGCTTTAAGCTTAAATACAGAGAAGATAGCTGAGCATCTGTTAGGAATTTCAAAGTCTTAAACTGCTGCTTTATAAATTTTAAGAGCTACACGTGAACAGTTTGAAACCTTTTGATGTTAATAAAATTACTGTAATGTATTCAGTTTTCATGGTTAAAATTAAAAGAAATCTGAAAGCCTAATGCAAATTCAAGGTGAGAAGCAAATGCAGAAAGAAGTTGCTTGCTTGCTGCAATTTTTCAACTCTCACGGTAACCAAAAGAGTCTCACCAGCAATTTATAATAGCAAATGAACAAAAGACTAAGTAAGCAAAAAAGAAAAACTTCTCAGGAAAACAGCACCTCAAAAGCAACCTGCTCATAGAAAGAGATCTCAATGAAGGAAAAGCTAACGTTTGTAGCTATACACACTAGTAATATTCCATTCAGTGGTCAGTGCAGTACACTGAAAATTGCGGTCATTTAGAAGTGAGAAGTGCCTTACATCCTGTAGCATCTAACTGTTGGCATACACAACTTGAAAGCTGGCAAGAGAAGGTTTCCCCTCTTCCACTGGCTCCACCTGTTTCAAAGCTGCCATTCATCAGCTATAAAATGCTGAATTTAGCAGGAAAATTAAAAAGCTATGAGATTAGCTGAACTGCGAGATGACTGCATATGCTGTCTTCTTTCATTGCATAACTAAGTGATCACCTTTTCTCAGACCAATCTCATTATGGTTCTGGTCTCCCAGCTACAACAATCCACTTTACTGGCACACGATCACACCATTTGC
This sequence comes from Centrocercus urophasianus, assembly GCF_019232065.1. Taxonomy (NCBI): domain Eukaryota; kingdom Metazoa; phylum Chordata; class Aves; order Galliformes; family Phasianidae; genus Centrocercus; species Centrocercus urophasianus. The sequence goes on along the minus strand of NW_024884253.1, from coordinate 86,486,223 downwards.
AAGTGCACACATTTATTTAGTTTCCCATCTCTGAAATGTACCAGTAGGAACCCTCCAAAGCTTCAGCTGTTCTGTCTCCTACCAAATGTACTGCCTTGCTCCAGAAACACACCAGTGCTTAGCAACAGAGCATATTTAGGCATTCTAAGGTTGATACTCCTAGTGTGAAGCCCTTCCCTCTTGACAAAGCCTCCCTAAAGCTGTTCAAGTCGAATTCCACTGACCTAAGATCTTCTGGGCTTCCCCAGGCACAGAAAGCAATAGCAGTCTCAAACTCTTATCCAACACTATCACTTCCTCTGAGACACTGTGCAAGTATCTTGGAAGAAGAGCTGTGAAGTCACAGTAGGCACTGAATAGTCACAATGAGGTTTTCCATTACTTTTTTACATTACTTCCCATTACTTTAGGTAACTGAACACAGGACGGATTTGTTGAAGGTTAGATCAGTGTTACGGTGCAGATGTTACCCCAGTCTGAGCCAGAATTCCTATCAGGTTTACCTCCTGGCACAGCCTACCCCATACAGTGAGCTGTGTGTTTTGAAGACTCCACCTGCCTTCCTTCTCCGCCATCCCCCAAGAAAAACCTCGCACCACTGAAGGCATTCAAATGCATTAAGCTAGGTGACTGCAAAATACCACAAGTCCTCACCAACTCCACAGATTAAGTGTGGGTTTTAATAGAGGCAATATTTCTCCATTGCCAGCCAGTGCAAGATTTGTTATCTATACAGTGACTCAACTATGACATTTTTTACGAGTGATATGTTAAACTAATTAACATTAACCTAGCAGAAGAATCAGGCATAACTCAGAGACTGTTTCAGTTAAAGATACAAAGGCTTCTATACTGATAATGTTCCCAAAACGACTGTGATCCTTGAACTATGAGATTTCATTTTAAAATGAATATTAACTGATCCTGAATTTTCATGCTGAATTTTTTGGAATGCATTTTCAACACAGAATAATGAGGCACATGCATCTAGCTTAATAATTCTCAATCCAAGAAAGAGAGAACTAAGGCAGGACAAGAGCCATACAAAATTTATAAGAAAAATTAAATATGCATAATGATTTATTTGTTCCCCTCTCCATTTGGAAAACAGGACAATGACAGAGACAGTAATGCCTATAGATTTTGCCAGCTCAACTGCACAGAAAGCACAACATGGATTCAAGTGTAGATATGAGAGCAGTATTTTTCAGATTCTCAATTTCTCATCTTTAAACACAAAGACAAAAGGAAGATCAAGTAAAAAATAACTGAAAATACATGTTACAACAACAACTGTCCAATGAATTTGCCAATCTTCCAATGAGTGCACAGTGGTCTTCCTTACACAGAAACTAAATACACTAACTCCACAATAGATATTACCACACACCTTTCTGGCAAGAGAGATGCCACATGCAGCCCTTGTCTCTCCCTAGAGCTTCTGGTTTTTGTGTGGAAGAAATTGATCTTGCCTGAGCAGAACTAGAGGTACTCTGTTTCACTTTGTGCGTTGGGCAGTGATGGCTGTTCATGATCTATAACAAATTATTGCCAAGAAGTTAATCCAGGCATTGACCTGAAATAACAGTGTCTAACTTCACAGTTCTCTTCAGCCTGGAAATGTTTAGAGTTTAAGAACAAGAGTGAAAACACACCGCTGTACCAACACTTTAAAAACAACAAAAAAAATCCACACACAACTCAATATGCATAACAGTGGGCAGCAATCTTAAGCATACAGGTCTGCAAAAGTATTCTTACTCTTTTTTTTCCTGCCCTACTCTCTCTCAGATCTGCCATCTTAACTCACTGTCCTCTGCAGCTGAGTTCAGGGCAAAAAACTATTTCAACTGCAACATGCAATCCAAGGTCAAAGCAGTAGATTGATTTCTTCATATTCGCAAAAGGACAGAAATCAATTTGTGAACAGTTCTGGTCTTCCTTTGCAAACACCCTTCCACCTGCCTTAAACATAGTCATTAATACACCTGCAATGCATCAAGACCACAGCAAGCACACACACAACTTTGGTGGTACTCAGAATAATTCTTAGTGAAGATGCTAAAATAAAGTATTTTAAAAAACACAACAACAAAATACCAGCTTATCTTGCTACTTCAAAAATTACACTCTGCTTAATTTAAAGCAATTCGATCAAACCCAACATATGCATATACACTTACACACACAGACATAGAAATTAAGCCACGTCAACTACCAGTTAAAAATATACATATATTTTTTAAATGTTTGTCATAGTTCTGCTTCAGATATGCCCCACTGCCTTGCAGCAACGTCTTCTGAAGGAAAGAGCAACAAGGGGAGGACTTAGCAGCATGCCTGAGACTGAAATGAAGCATTTTACAACTAATCACAGGGGTATTCTCTCAGTACACCCCTGATCACTACTAATTCAATAGTCACTTTTCCATCGTGCTTCTGACCGATAAGGATTTGCACACAGGATGCATTCTAAGAAACAAACCGGTAAATTGGAACAGGTCGTGTATTTCATGCAGCTAAAAACTCAAATGCAAAGGGAGCACAGCAAAGAATAGCATAAGCACAAATGACAGAAGCAGGGGCTGGGAATGAATGAAACATTGCTCCAAACAGGAAGGGAAAAAAAAATCATGTCCCCTTCACAAAGATGCTTCCAGCACCATTCCTTTGGTTTTGGGCTGTAAGTACGGTGCATGCACACACATGTACAAATTCATCTAAAACATGGGTAATTGTAAGATGCTACTCTAACACACATTTAAACTCACACTCAACACCTGCCTTATGTAAGACACATAAAATGAGATGGTATCTATATAATCTTGCATCCAGATGCACTGTACAATCCAAAACCAGTCTCAAGTGACATTAAGCAAATTTTCTGATCTCTTCTTCAGGGAGAAGGAGTGACTTTATGCTTTTGTTGCCTTCAAAACTCCCTTTTCAGTCCTATGACGAAGTATAGAATGAACCACTGTTGTGAGCATAAGTCAGGGTGTAGCCTCCTACCTCCACTGCCCAAATGCTGGAATTCCTGCAGGAGAAATACCTTAATCTCTTTCCAGCTAAAGCCAATAGCTGATGCCTAGAGAGAACTGAGCTGACAAAATAGATTTTTTTCAGGCTAATTTGTTTTTGCAAGCTGTGCTTTAGAAGCAATAATCACTCCACTCTTTTCACAATTTAAACACAGTTTTTCACAGTGCATTCAAATCATCAAATAAATTAGGCTGGAAATGCTCATGTACCAAAGTCTTCTGGAGATCTGGGAGACAGATTTCAACCATACACAAAAGAGAATCTTTAAAGTGATAAAGCCACAAAATGCATAGATTAACAGGCTCTGAAAACAATGTTCACGAGTCCTGAAGCTGAAAGATATCTGCATGATAAAGAAAAAACTGTTGATTTCAGTGAAGTTTTTCAATATTTCACGTGTAGTGATGAAACGCACATACAGTTGTGGACCACAATCACTGCCTCCAGTGTCTGTTTTTCACTAAGAACCAATTCTTAAACAAGTCCAAGATCTCAAATGAATAGAGGTGTAACCTGATGATAAAACTTGGTGAATATGGCAAACTCAAATCTCAGACAAGGGAAGCACATCTTCATCTTGCAAATTCTCATCTTTACCAACACTGTTTCTTTGAACATCTTTGCAGTTTCTAACTGTTGCAGCCTGAAGATGTCAAACAGCAGCAACTCCAGAAAGCACAACCAAGCCCATGTTCCCATCCCACAGGGTACCCAAGGAGCTACATCAGCTCGAGTCACCTGCACTGCCAGCACAAGTGAAGTCACAAATATGCAAGCTCAGCTGAGATGCAGCGCTTAACAGATCACATCCAGCAGTACCATGATATAGCTAAATTGATTCTGGACCTAATGTAGTGCACAGATTGGTGTTGTGCTATGCACAGCAAGAGTGGCAGTTTGCACATACCTCAGTGCATAGTACAGGCTTCTTCTTTTGTTATTTTCAAAGTATGAGCACAAAGTAATACAAAAATACCAACTGAAAGCCTGCAAATTCTGAAAGATAGCTAAACAAGCAGCCACACAAAATCTCAGCTCTGAGATAATCTCTAAATTGCATATGCAATCCCTGAACCACTTACCTAAATGAATCATTGCCTTAAGCAATATTGCAAAACCAGGCAGCAGAGGCTAACTCGTATCCTCAAATGAAGACAAGAGTTGTTTTTGGAGCAAATTTAACTGGAAACACGCAATGCTGAAGTTAACTTCAATTCACTGTGCAGCATTAAGCAGAAACAATTTTATCATTCACCGTAAGGAAGCCAATACTGCTGATCCCTGCGATATTTATAACCTGTGTTACAGACGTTTAAAGATTTCACTACATTTTCCCATTAGAAATACTCTGATGGCACAAGCCTTCAGGCACATAAATTATGACAGGAGCTTCTAATCCATTTCCACAATATCCACCTCCCTCCTCTCTACCACATCAATCACCAGCTACCAGCCCTTGCATTCAAGATTCTTCACCACTTCCTTTCCTCACTTGACATTGCTGGCTCATAATTGAATCAAACTGCATCTTTATCCACCCAGAAAACCTATTCATAATGTCCACTTAGTACTTTTTATCACTACTGCGTGCCTTCACCACTACACCACCACCCCATCCACCTGCCTTGCCTGTAAGGATTCCCACAAAAATGGGTGATTCTACTTCACTGAAGAAGCAAGAGAAGACAAATCCAAACAACACTACATTCATGTTCATGTGCAGGACTTAATGCAGCATTTTTCATGGACAAAATGCTTTAGAATCAATGTGTAAGGGAAAATATATATATACTGGAACACTTAAATATATCAAAATGTGATATAATTCACAGTGTGGCAATATTGTACCTAAAGGGAAGAACAGCTTATTTTAGTATTTAAGAATTAATAAACTATATAGAAAATTTAATCATTTTGCTATTTTTAGCAGCAGCAAACACATTTAGATTAGGTGTGAGCATTTTCTTCATCTTTCTTCTCTTACAGAATCAAACACAGTATTTTCTCACTGATGTAAGATATTTGTATATATGAATACAGACTCTGCACTTGTAGCTGCCTTATAACCTTTCAGGGGGTGTACCATCCCTGTCCTCTCAGAGATCACATTTCATCCTGTGTTAAAATATTCCTAGTTCCCCTACCTTACCCATCTCTCCCTACCTAACCCAGCCACGTCTATGCATTTTAATCACAAAAAGGTCAAGGTATCAAGCACAATAGCACACTACCCCAGACTTCATAAATAGTTTGTGACAACTTCCATGTTATGACAATGCAATGCAAGCAAGCAAAAAAAAAAAAGGAACAAAATAGAATCTGCTAGTGAGTCAGAAAGCTTCCTGCTACTTAAACAGAATGGAGAGAAAAGAAAGTGTATTCCAGGAAACATATGCCTCTGTTCTGACACAGGTAATAGCACTTCACATAAAGGACCTCAGAAGGTGTGGAAGCTTTCTGTTCAAGTTTGCACGCAGCATTTCTGAACCATAACTGTAACAGATTTCAAGCAGCAACTCCCAGTCTCGTCTTGGCCCACAGTCCTTCCTCTCTTCTGGAATTTGCTCGCACAAAGGAAAAACAAATCTACACCAATACTGATTTTGGTTTTGTTGTACCTCAAGTTATTTCATAAAGTGAAAATCAAGTGAAAGCAGAGAAAAGAGAAAATAACCAAGCTCAGTGATACAGCTCATGAGATTCCATCGGCACTGGGCTAAACAAAGAAAAACAACAGACAAAAACAAACAAACAAACAAACAACCCACTATCTCATTATCCCATTATCTTTGAAGCCAAAGCTACTAACTCAGCTGCATCCCTGGGAACTGTGAGGCTGTTCCCAACATCTATGCGTGGAGAGGCCACATCCCCTTAGATCCCAACTTGCCTTCACCTTGAAGTCAGTGCTTCCCACGGTCCATCTCCTCCCAGTCACACGCTACTCCTCAGATCGTTCCTCCTTTCAGGGAGAAACAACCAAATTTCTGAAATCTGCTTCCCAAACGGCACTCCACATGCCAAGGAGGACTCTCTGGCAGAGCTGCTGGAAAAGGAAATTCCTACACTCTGCACTGCCAAGACCTGGCCTTTCCTGTGGAGATGAGAAAGGCAGAGGCTCTCAGGAAACCATCCTTGTTTCTATTTCATCACAGAAACCAGTGGAACACATGTGGGTGTACTGCTTCTGGGAAGTTTTAGCTCACCTAGGAGCTGAAGGGAAAGAACAATCAAAATTTGGGGAAAAGTCCCTACAGCACTTCCCTTTCTATTTTCCTACAGATTCTTCTTGAAGAAGATATTCTACACATCTCCTCCATCAGCTACCTAAAAATACAGACATTACTGAGCTCACTCTTTTCTCCTCTGCTCACTCCTCACAGCTCCAGCACTGCAGCTCACCCACCCAAAACACACTGCAAAAACATTTCTTGCAACGTGTTAAATCTCTTCTCAGTGGATCTTCAATTGGCTTCAGACATCCCCACGATCAATGCCTCATGTGGAGCAACACATTTTCACACACAACAAAGTACACTGACTTCCTAAACTGAGAGCATAGCCAAAAGGAGGAACCATATCTCTGCAAGTCTGAGTTTGGTTTGCTTTAGTAAGTTAAAGTTCTGCTAGCACAGTGACTACCTCAGAGGAGGCTTCTAAGTAGCAGTTCAGAGCTCAGCCTCAAGCCCAGGATGCCTGCAAAGACTTCCTTCTTGGACAGCCACAAGCAAAGTAAGCAGTGGACCAACTGCAACCTCAAACCACCAGAACAAACCAGGGTGTGAAGAGAGCTTCAGAGAGCTAGTGTTACACTGAAAACCTGAAGACCTTCTCTCAAGCATCAGCTCTTCACAGCCAGCTTCCTCAGGAGGTTGATTCCTACACATTTTAGGGCAGGTTGTCCCCATCACCCCTCCTAGGGCAATGCTCCTTCCCCATCCCACCAATCCTCCGTGCCTCACCAAGGCAAACCCAGTGCTGTCGCAACCTTTTTGCTGGGACCAATCCAGGAGAAAGGGTCAGGGTCCTTTCTGCTGTGTCTTGCCTAGAGTCACCAAAAGTACAAAGGCTGCTCCAAAAGTAATGCCTCCTATTTCATCATGTCGATCCACAATGGCAGAGGTGAATGTTGGTAGTGTGGCAGCAGATGATGAGCCTTGCTGCCAATATCTTGTTACAGTTTGTTGCCATCCAACAGACAGCAGCAGCGGAGCCGTCTGACGAAATGGCGTCTGACGTGGAAGTGCGTATGAAGGAAAGATGCGTCACTGAATTCCTCCGCGTGGAAAAAATGGCACCAACTGACATTCACTGATGTTTGCTGAACGCTGATAGAGACCAAACAGTGGATGCAACCACAGCGAGGTGATGGGTGGTGCGTTTCAGCATTCTTTTAGAGTGACCAATGTATTTTAAGGGCCTTGCCTTGCACCAACACAGCAAACCTACCCTGTTGGGAGCTATCATGGAGGTGCTTCCTAGCTGACCTTACCTTCCCTCTGTCCTCTGATATCTCAGAGTATAAGAATACTCTTTGTTTTATTGGAAGTAGCTCAACGTAATTTGAAGATAAACTTTGTTCTTCCTCTTTATAGCTCAACTGTTCTGTCAATTCAGTAATCATTGTCAGAAATATTCCGGGTATAAACAAACACTAATGTATCTAATTATTTGCACATTGTATTCTGAATCCTACAGCATTCAACCTATTTCAACTCTCAAGACAAGATAAAAAGTTGTCCCTATTTACTCTATGTAAAAATTCAGTTTTCAGTGTTGATGAAAATGAATGGCTTTCACCCTCTCTGTTATGAAGAATAACCACTGTACAGATTAGCTTGCAGAAAGACACAAAAATGCCAAAGAAACTGAGTAAGAAGAGAATCTGCACAGAAAGAAAAAAAAATAAGATATTGAAGTTTTGATTTCCTTTAAATAGAAAAATGTAATAAGATGCCAGATAGCAGCTCCAAATACTCTTATCTGCCACAATCCACTTATTATTCTTCTATTCCCCCCTCCACAAAAAGAGTGGGACATTCCTTTCCTGAGACTTCAAATTAAAGACTCTCATACCGCTAACTTAAGTCATACAAAGTTCAAAAGCAGTACTGATGTAGAACAATATTAGGAATAAAAATCTAAACGTATGTAAATTGCATTTAGTAGGTGACAGAAATCTTGTCCTCAACAATCAAGAAAATTAAGATTAGGTCTTTATTCAACAAGTCAGAACCAGGAAATTAGCAGTGCATTTACTGCCTTTTGTATCTCTGTTTACAACTGGAAAGGATAACAAGTGATTATTTGTTCAGATTCCTATTTTGCTCCAAAGTAGGCCAGCCAGCTCAGCACTTTTCTTAAGATCACAAATATTTGTCTGCCCTACATATGGGCTAGAGCTGAACCAATCCGATGGGCAGAAATATACAGCAACAATTTCCATATCATTCATTTTCAGCTGTAACTGAGAAGTACACAGAACAGGTGCAAACTGATCAGGTTTTAAACTGTTCTAAAATTCGCTTCGTGATTTCAACAGCACACCAAGAGGAGCAATAATTTCCTCATCACTGGATTAACATTTCATATCTAGGTTCTTAAATAAAGTGCTATTTGTGAACAACTCTCTGACAGCTTGTTGTCTCCACTAGTTTTCATTTGTATTTTGTACACTGGTTATCTCATATAATCATGTCTGCATCCAAGAGGCCCTCACAGCACCAGCACTTTCACGATGCAAACATAGTCTGCGAAAAGCATTTAAACCATGCTTTAAAAACACATGAAACAAAAGCATTCCTTGAAATTTTAAGCTAAAGACTTCGATTTGATCTCTTACACAAACTGTCCATAAAGCGTTTTGTCACTATTTGAAAGAAGAGAGGTTAAATAATAGAACGTTGCAGTCTTGACTTCAATTCAAAATAGTAACACCCCCTAAAACAAAGTTGGCTGTTTGGAAGATCGCAGCTGTGGAAAATGCTTTGTTTAAACTGTTTGTAACATTTTTTAAAGGAAAGTCAATTAGTCCAATTTTCCCTAGAGATGCTAATTGCTCCTTAGACCCAACGAAGTGATTACCTTAATCACATCGGTTAACTCTAAAAGCACAAATATTTCCATGTCCAGTCGTTCCTTCGATGTTACAGATACTCACATTGACAAACCCATAGTAAGGCATTTCTGTGTGATTACACTGCTCAAAACTATTAGCAGACATCAACACCAAGGCAAAGACAGAAAAAAAAAACAGGTTAAAAAGCAAGTTCATTTAGAATTTAGATGATGTGCTTAGTATTTTGATATATGAGACAGTGTTTTTGCAACGGTCAGGGAGAAGCATACCTTATGTTATCTGCAGAACCTGTGCGTCAGACAGCAATATAATCCAAATGGTCAGCAGCAGCATTTCCCACAATATCCTCATGTTTCTGCAAAAGCTTCTTCGTCTTCTCCCAGTAACTCGTTAACTTACACACGTATCCAAACAACGAAGACATCAGGTCTTCACACCATCAATGTGTGGTACAGTTTGTTCCACGTCAGTCAACTCCTGAGGAGACCCAAGTTGTATTCCACCACTGGAAGGATAACCAGTATGGCACCCAGCACAGATTGATGTTTTGGCAAGCATCCCGTTCTCCATACAGCCATGTTTTTGACCTGTTTGAGTAAGAAAGTGTTAGTTTGGCACAGCGACTGCCACACCACTTGGGGCCTGACAGAAATGCAACGTTACATTCTGAATAATTTCAAACATGTATTTCTTCAATGATTTAGACATTCAAAGCTTAGTGATAGCATCTGACTTGACAAACATCACCAGACCGGAGCATAACAGACAATTTGGGATGGGTTCTGTTGGTTTTCTACTTCCAAGGCTTTAAGAAAAAGGCTTTAATATTTTTGCTGCAAGTAGTAGCAATGAAGCTTACCAACCCTTTGAAAGGAAATGCATCGGGATGGTGGAGGGGAGAGCTAATGATGCTGTCTACAATGATCTTTCCTCCCACTCCAGCCCCAACTCTGCGTCCCACCCAGCAGAAAGCAGCACCAGCATCGCTTGGCTCCAGGAGCACAAGCACCACTGCTGACACTCAACCCAGCAAGGAACAAGACAAAGTAACCAAAGCAATGCCTGAATACGCTGGTACTCCTGCTGTGTCATTCCTCCCGGGGTACCAACAGCACATTTGTGCTTAGGTTGGCAAGGAACAGAGAGAAAAGTTGGAGTTCTCTGCGCAAGATGGAATAACAACGCAAAAAACAACACTGGGTCTGCCAAGAGGAGTGGGGGAGAGGGGAGAGAACGAGCTTCCACAGCAAGAACAAGGGAGAAGAATGAGAAGAAGGGGGCATGTACACAGAGAAAAAGAAAACAGATATGCAGAAGGTGAATATGTGTGGATGCACAAGAACTTCTGTTAGAAGTTCTGTGTAACTGAGTAAGGCGCATTTGGGGCGTATTACGGAGGAATAGCTTTGGAGGAGAAGAGGAGAATAAACTTTGTTATTTGCTTGGCGTCAGAGAAAACCGTAGCGTATCCATGGCTGCAGAGTGGGACATGTGAAGTGAAAGATTGAGGCAGAAGATCTTCATGGGAAACGCAAATATAAGCATAGAGCTAGAAGAGTAGGTAGAAAAGACCAGGAGGACAATGTGTGACAACAGAGAGAGGGTGCAAAAACAGAGAGGTCAGAAATTCTGGAGGGTTGTGAGAAGGGAGAGGAAAAATGGGAAAGAAGTAAAACAAAAACAAAGTAAACCAAAACAACAGAGGAAGGGAGAGGACTGGGATGAAGAATGAGGAAAAGCGGTGGTTGTTAATACAGAAAAATGGAAGGGCAAATAAGAAGGTACTAAATTAACTATAGAAAAATATGCAGAAAAAGAAGGGTATTAAGAAAAAAATACAAAGAGCACAAGCTTGCAGAAGTTGTGACTCTTCGTTCAGAAAGTGCAAATACCAGAAGGAGCAGAACAAAACCCAAGACGACCCAACTTTGTCAGAGGGATGAAACGGCTCTCAGTAGGGGATGACAATCGAGGACGGGCCGGACCGACCCTTCTCTCCGTCCCCCTCCTCCATCCTCCCTCCAGTCCCTCCCCACTAAGCGGTCCCCTTGCACCTTGCCGGGCGCTGCGGGGCAGAACGCGCAGCAAAAGATTCTCGGCACCCTGCGGGACCCCACCGCCCTCGGCCCGGCCCCGGCACCCTCTACACGTCCAAGAAGGTTTTCCCCGTGTTCAGCTTTGTTCTGTTCCACCTCTTCAAAAGTACGTTCCGGAGCACGGAGCACTCAGAGCCCGCTCCCCTCCCCGCAAAAAGAAATCAATGAAACCCCTGAAACAAATCACCGAGCGGGCACGGCGCTCAAGAGGGGGCGAGACATCTCTCCCCCCATCCCGGGTGTAGGGGCAGAAGGACAAGGCTCTCCCCCAGCCCATACCTGCACGTGTTCCGCGCATTACAAAGCGCTGCCCCCGGCCGCAATCGTCCCCGTCGCGCACTCCGCAGCGCGGCCGGCGAAGGGGGGGGGTTGAGGGGGCGAGGGAGAACAATAAGCCCGAAGACAAGTCGTACCTTCTGCTTTCTTTACACCGCGAACCCCAGTTTCCTCACGAGCTTACAGAGGGGCTGAACGCTTTGAAGAGTGTCGGGAGAGATGGGAGAAAGTTGCTTCGATCTATCCGGATAAAGTTGCCGAAGATGAGCTAATCCGGGAGAGATGCGGAGTTCACCCGAGTTTCTCCTTTTGTTCAAGTTGCCCGAGCAGACAAAGAGCCGCCGGCGGCGGCAGGTCCCCGCTCCCCACCCCATCCCCTCCCCTGCCGGGTCCCGCCGTGCCCTCTCCCCTCATCGCCCCCCCAACTTTCCACCTCCTCCATCCCTCCTCGGCTCTGGCGCAAAACTTCGCTCGTACTGAACCTCCCAGAAGAAAAAAAAAAAAAAGAGAGAAAAAAAAAATCAAGGCTGTTTGAGGGGTGGAAAGGGAGAGCAACATCTCTCAAATCATTATTTCCGGTAGATGCACCTCTTTGTTTGGATTCCCCCGACTGTCAGTGAGGACAGCCTCCGGGTATCGGTTAGTCGAAGCGCGCGGAATGAGACGGGCGAACGCGGGACGTAAAGGAAAATAAGTTTGAGAGAAGAAAAAAGAATAAAAGAAAAGAAAGAAATAAAAAAAAAAAAAAAAAAAAAGAGAGAGAGAGAGACAGAGAGAGAGAGAAAAGAAAGAAAACCTCCGGAGTTGCGAAACGAACCCTTTTTACATGGACACGGGAAGTACATAAATAAACAACTGAAGGGGAATTTGGGAAGACTGTTGCTTCTCCTCCCCCCTCCCCTTCGTACATTTCCCGAGAAAGGAACGAAGGAACCCCCCAAAGCCCCGTGCCGCCGCCGCCCTCCGGCATCCCTACCTGTTGCGTAAAGAGCGAAGCAGGGGCCGACAGCATCCGTCCCGAAGAAACCGGAGGATAAGGACCCGCACCCCCTCACCTGCCCCCGGCCGCCTTCACGAGTACCTAGTCCCCCCCCACACCGGGCAATGCCAGCAACCCGCGGCCGCCCCCGGCGCTGCCCTGCCCGGTCCCGGCCCGGCGTGCGACGGCCGTCGGGGCGCCGAGATCCCCGGCGAAAGTTTGGCGGGGCGGGGCGCGCTCGCAGCGAGACAAAAGAAGAGCGGAGCGGAGCGGCGACTCACCTTGGAGGGAGGGAGAGAGCGAGGGAGTCTGCGAGGGGACCTTCCGCCTCCCTCCTCATCCTCCTCCTCCTCCTCGTCCCGTGGGCTCGGGACCGCGTTGCCGGCTGCGCGCCCATCTGCGCGGCCGGCTCGGCTCCGCCGCAGGTCCTCTCCCCGCTGAACAAAGGCGCGGGGCAGCGCCCCCACCTCCCGCCCCCTCGATGCCGAACTTTCTGTCCGTCCCCCCCCACCCTCCCCTCTCCGGAACGGAGCCGCACTTCGGGGCCGGGGGTGCCGCCGCCCTTTGTCTCCGCCCGGGAGGGGTGCGGGCCGCCTCCGTCCCCCAGCACTGTCTGAGCGCGCTGACCGGCTCCAAAGATGCCCCAAGCGCAGCTCACGCTTCTTTTTTTGTTTTGTTTTGTTCTGTTTTGTTTTGTTTTGTTTTTTTCCCTTAAGAACTTGAGGAAGTGAGCTGGAATTGATACTTAGGAGCTGCACGCACCCACCACGCTAGGGCTAGCTTTGTTCAAAGTTAGAAAACAGAGGATGGTGCCGAGATAGGTTTTTTTAGACGAGGGAAAAACAGGATGGGAAGGGCACGGTGAGGCAAAAATGTATTTATCCTTTGGTGTCCTGTTGACACCTTCTGCAGCTCCTTGCTCATCTACGTCCCTTTTTCCTTCAGCTCACTCCGCAAGCAACTTAGCAGTCTCTCTTCCAGCTCCTTCTCCCTCTTCCCACTTTCACCCAGTTGGGGCTTCCATTCAAACCATTCCTTCCTACCCATCACAGTCAGCCTCAATGGCTGGTCCTCCAAAACGTTTTGTAATTCTCCTCCCGGGGTCAAACTTCTATCTCCATGCCCCAGAGAAGGTTTCCCTAGCCCCTCACTGCCCTCCTCTTCATCCCTCCAGCCCACTGTCGCTCCAGACATCCCCGCCCATGGGCAGTTTGCCCCCCCTTGCTCCTCTCAAGGACCAGCTGTTGTGCTGCAATGCACTTTGCTATTAGTATTGCTCCTGAAAAGGGAGTGTCTAATGCAGGATAGCACCGGGCAGGCGACAGGCCTGTGTTCATTCTTCTCTACTATTCCTTTCACTTTATTTTCCATTTCTGCACTGTGCCTGGAGCAACTATTGCAACACTTTTGTAACTTCCTCTCGAGTTGTTTTCTACAAACTGCTTCTCCTTTCCTTCATTTTCTGACTTTTCCCACCATTCCTAGATTTCTATTATCTCCACCTGCACTATTTCCAACTTTCTGTTCTCTTTTCTTTTTCCACGTCCTCACCTTTGGTGTATTCAATCCTTCAGTGTCATAGGGGAGGAGGAATGCTGCCTGCATTATAGCACTTTCATCACTTCCATTCTTATTGCCTCCATTTTTCCAACATGCTCACTTCCAATAGCATACAATGATCTCCAACCAATCTGTTGAAGACAAATTCAAGCTATGTGTATATAGTTGTATCTGCTGTTTTTTCTTTCAGAT
>NW_024884253.1:86451782-86471899 GCF_019232065.1 Centrocercus urophasianus | reverse complement strand
GAAGGAAGGAAGGAAGGAAGGAAGGAAGGAAGGAAAAAGAGAAAGAGGGAAAGAGGGAAAAAGGAGAGAAGGAGGGAATTAGGGAAAGAAAACCACATTAATTTCTAGTGCAAGCTTTGAAACAGGATATGTCTCTACCTTTTTACTTCATTATGAGAGATGAAGATTAACTAATCATTTGTGCAGAAGCCACTGGTTGCCTAGGTCCCATAATCATGGTCTGGTTATATTCAGTACACACAAAGAAAAGACAGTTATAGCTAACATGTAGCTAATTGAGCAAGGATGAGAGAGTATTAAAAAAAAAAAATGATCCAAAGGGTAAAAATGTGATATGCTTTACAAAATAAACCACTAAATAATTTTTCTGTAAGAAAAAGATAAAATGCCATCTGTAGTCATGATAATAAAACATGGTTAAAATCGCTTTGTGACACATTGTCCAGGTAAAGGCAAGCATTAAACATTGAAAAGGAGTACATAAAAAGCAAGGAAAAGAGCAACTGATGATAATTAACACAGAAGAGAAATTATAGAGTATAGAAAATCACTTGGAAAAGTCAAAATCATTACTGAAAAATCCATGTCTGGAATGGATGGAACACACACAATTGTACAGTAAGTGCAGAATAACACATCTGTCTCTTAATGATGCTTGTGGACCTGTTGGTAGAGATGGGAACATTTTTAACTATTAGACAAAATGTGCTGCTAATCATATCTGTGTTGAATAAACAGAAAGATAAATACTGCACATAGATGATGACCTACTCTTAGGTCTGATAGCAACTGAAAAGGCTTTGGGGCAGCATTTAGTGCCAATAAACATTAGATCCTTAGCTTCAGATGCCTTAGCATTAGAAATGTCTGGGTGAGGAGATTTATGTCACAGCGATGCTCAGTTTAATACACGTTTGAACGACAGGGAAATCATAGGGGTCTATTGCCAATGTTGTCTCAACATGAGAGAAGAACATGCCAAATGACAGCACTGCCTGACGGTGGTCTCTTGCAAAACAGTGGGAATTCTAACACAGAATTAAACTGGAAGATGAATAAGGAGAAGAATCATGATTCTACAACATCGTTCATTTAATACTTTGTAGGTTAGGCTAGGTATTTAGGTTTCACTACAGGTATTTAGGTTTCACTAGAGGAGGGACCCAAGTGTGGGCAGGCAGCTCTGCATGCTGATGCGTGCTTTGAAGGACATCACAGCAGTGAAGAAGCTGCCCGTGGCACTAACAGACACTTCCAGAGAGCACTGATCTCTTGCTCCCAAATAATGGGGACAAGTAGCTTAAACTACTGGTGCTTATTCTTTAAATCCTTGATTCCCCACACTGCACAACTGCATTCTTTTTAATTTTTTCAACCTCAGATACACGATCGCTTTCTGTCTTTCCATGACTTAATTACATTCTGCTTCCCAAGCTTCCTAGAGGAGAAAGCTTCTGTGGGATTCACTCCCTGGATATAAATTCAGGGCTTTTAAAATCAGAAAAGGTCATTAAGTGATCCAGCTTGAGCTTCCACATAATTGGACAGGAAACATAATCCAGTTTCTCCTCTGTTTATCCCAGTAGGTGATATCCTTATGAAACCCCCATTCCAGAAGGTTTTCCATTTTGTTGAAACATCAGCCAAAAACGTCCCTTAAGAAGCAAATCAGCTCCAACCCTTACTGTTAAAAACCAACAAACCTGTGTTTTAAATAATTATTTTCTGGCTTTGTTGGATTTTTTTCTTTGTTTTTGTTTTTCTCTTTTTGAGTCTCACCGCTACATTAAATTACTGTAGAGCTAATTTTATAAATGGGGGCCTAAAAGCAAGACTGACTGCACAGGACAGGAAACCTTCCTGCAGAGATAATACACTTACAGGATTGTTTTAATCTCTTTGAAGGATTACTTGCATTAACTTGTTTAGGTTCCATTACATTTAGCAAGAAAACACACAACAGCATAAGGCTCTCCAGATGAAGTCTTTTGGGCTCTGACACGCAACAAGTGTTTGGTTGCCACTAATGGCAGTGGTGAAGCATGCATCTGTACCACAGCAGTGACATGAAGTGCTCCAGGCCTCATACAGATGCTGTAAGCACCCACTACAATGCAAAGTGCAGCTCAGCACAATTTTGACTGTTTCTGCTGCTTTTCCCCCCCAGTGGCAGAAGGTGCTCCTAATTGATCTTGTAGAAACCCAAGACTTTGTACAGAAATATATTATATATCTCAAAGAAAAAAATCTGATAGTCAAAATAAGACTAGATTTGGGGAATTCTGTTTTCGACCTTACTTCCTTCTTCCTCAAAATGTGGTGTATATTCTTCCTTCCTAAAACATGTTAATTTGAGACATATTAGGCTTAACCATAGCTACAATAATGTGCTACTGCATTCGGACTAATACACAAGTAGCTTCAAAATTGTTAGGGACAAAAGGCTAAGGAACAACGTTTTGAATGCACCATTTGATAATCTTCATTATCCCTCCCCTTCAGACAGTGCTCAAGAAATTTCAAGTTACTTTTGAACCTTTAAGAAATTATTATTTTCTCTGGCTTGTATTGAAAACATCAGCCTTTCTAATTTTTTTTTTTTTTTTTAAAGAAATTATCATGTAGTATTAACAAATACCCTGGCCTGAGATCTTACTCAGTGTGATCCCTTTGTGTCACAAATCTCAGTAGATAGTTGAATGGTTATGTAGTTCACAGAGTATAAAATCCTTCTCTTGATACATGCTGAGAAAATACAGTAAAATGCCAGAAAAAGGATTTGAGTCCTGCTAACAACCTTGGTCTGTTTTACCAAGGGGCTGTGCAACTGTGTTATCATACCCAACACCTCTTTGTAGCTTAACAACACGTCATTGTGCCTTACTAGTACAACTAGACTAGGCAGGGTTTTAGTGGCTGGCCCAATGTCTAATTTGAGACTTCCCCATCTCTGCAACCGTAGGCAGTCCTCCAAAAACACATTTCTGCTTCTTGTGGCTTAGTGTGGTTATGCAGCCTGCAGCCCTCCTAAAAAAAAAGAAAAAAAAAGAAAATCCAAAAGAGAGAAGTCTGAAACAGCATGCATGCTTCCATTGCTTGCAGGGACAGGAGAAAGACTCCAGAGCCAAGCTCCTCTTGACCCTGGGCATCCCTACACCAGCAAGACCTCACGCCACATGTCAGCTCTTCTGGGAGAGCTGGGCTGCGTGGACACAGGGCTGCAGCCTAGGGAAGAAGATGGATGACAGACTTCTTCCTGCTACCCCACCAGAGGCCGTGCAAGTGGGAAGAACCTTCCCCGAGCCCCAGGCTACCAGAGCTATCACGGGGATGCTTTGCAAATTCAGCACATACCAACACAATGGGGATTTTCCTCTGTGTGATGAGACATCTTCCTGACCAGAGCCAGGGCAAGGCGGTTCCATTCTGCTGCTTTCACTCTGGCCACCTGATATCAGCCTCCTGCATCTCCAAGTCTTATGAGTTTGATCCTTTTCCTATGGAAATAGGTATGACAAAAATACCTGTCATTGTGAAGGACAACAGAATATAAATTGTTTTTGCAAGAAATACCAGGGTCACCCTGAGCTCAGAAATACTGTGGCAGCTCCAGTAAAACCAGCAAAGTAAATATAGACACAAGATAAACTATCTGGTCTTCCCTTCGCCTGTGACCTCTATTACTTTCCCTGTTTCTCTGCCTACAATCTCAGTGAGTGTCTTTTTGATCCTTCAGTTAACATGATTATCAGGCTTCACACTGCCACTGCTCTCAAATTTTGCAGATGGCATTTCATCTGGAAAGTGACAACCCTGTTCTGTTCGTTATCTATTTAACAACTGTGCTTTTGACTAACACAGAGCACTTTCAGTAATAGATCTATATTCATCAAAGCTCAGCTGTTTGGTTTTAGCAATTTGTTTTGATTCTGTCGCCATTTACACAAAGTTATTTACCTGCCCCTCTCGCATTTTTCAAAGTGTGTGGTTGCTTTAACATGCACTTACTAAAATACAAACTGTACACTTAAAGCCATCCTCTGGAGGAGTCCCAGTCCTGAATGAGGTTCTGTGGCTTGACTGAACTATGTGAAATGACAGTGGCAGTCTCCTAAGGGCGAATTTATCTCTGTGTTAATGAAGGAATAGAATAGACATACAGAGTGTCAATGATACAGCGCTCCCTCAGGAAAGTTGAGGTGCTACGTTGATCATTGAACACTGGATTTTTCTTAAACCCATGATTTTGCAGTAGGGATTCAATCCATCTTCCAGTGGAACGACCGAAGAAGTTTCGTAGACACCAGTACTGATATTGCTTATCACTATGCAAACCCAAACCCACTTCATCACTGTATAAATAAAAGCTCCAACCACATTATTGCAAGCACCAGTGCGAGTGAATTTATGCACAAATGTAACTACCAAATTAAAGCTGAATTTTGAGAGACCTGATCAAGAAGGGTGCAAGCTCCAATGGCAACAGCTTGAAACTCTAACTTAGCTCTAACCCCTTTCTTCACCATCTCTTCTCTGCATAGTGTCATTTTTTAACAAAATGTGCCAAATTACAAGTAATAAAAGCTCAAGTACATAAGCTGCAAAGGCCAGAAGTGTCACGAAAGAAAAACGCCATCCATAATATGGGACTGTTTGGAATCAGATTAGAGAGGCCTAGAATCTGTCAGCAACTTCTGCCCATAAGGTCAAATTATGAGGTCTGTACTTACTACACATAAAAACACTCCATTTCCAGATTCTGCCCCCCACAGACACTGAGTAATCTATGAGGTCCATCAGTCATCAGCTAGTTTATGTCAGACTCCAACTACACCTACATAATATGTTGAATATTTGGAATAATACATTCACAGAGCAATGATATATTTATATTTTGCAAAGAGAAAAAAAAAAATAAAAGTGTGAAAGTAAAGACAGACTACAGTAAATTCCCAGCCATGACAGGGAAAGCATGGAGAAATCAGCAGAAACCCCCACCAGGAGAAAGATATGGGGCTTTTGGAGAGGGTGCAGAGGAGTGCCATGAAGATGATCCAAGGGCTCCAGCATGAAGATCTTTGAAGATAGGCTGAAGGGATTGGGCTTGTTTAAACCTGGAAAAGAGAAGGCTATGGGAAAACCTCATTGCAGCTTTCCAATATTTAAAGGGAGATTAAAACAGGAGGGAAACCAACTTTTTACACAAGTAGATAGTTACAGAATGAGGGGGAGTGGCTTCAAACTAAAGGAAGAGAGGTTTTCAGAGGATGTCAGGGCGAATTCTTTACAGAGAGTGGTGAGGTGCTGGAATAAGCTGCCCAGAGAGGTTGTGGATGCCCCGTCCCTGGAGGGTTTAAGGCCAGGTTGGATGGGGCCCTGGGCAATCTGATCTAGTGCTTAATTTAGCAGCTGGCAAAGTGGGGTTGGAACTTGATGATCCTTGATATTCCTTCCAACCCAATCCATTCTATAATTCTAAACATGAAGAGTGGTAGATGTTCTCTAGATAAAAGCCAGGCAGAGGAGGAATGAATACCTGAAGGGCAGCCCCATAGGCATGGATACCCACAGGACACAGGCATGGGGTCACCAACCTGAAGGCTGCTGCCATGTCAGGATCTGCATGGACAGCTGGGCAATGCAGTGTAGGAGGTTCCTTCACTTCCTTTCTTTGGTCACCAACCTGCCATGAGGTTTGGATGGCTTCTGGCTGTCTCTAATGGGGACCTGGAGGAAAGGCATTCATCCTATCACAAGCCTCCTGAGCCACCTCAACACCAACACAGCAGGTTTTTAAAAATTCTTAAGCTTACTTCACACAGATATAGATGATCATTCAGACAATACAAGTCAAAGGAGAGACAGGCACTAAATAATAGCAAGCCTTATTCTGCCTTTCTTTGGTGCAAACCCTAGATCTCTGTTCTGCATTATTCTTTCAGTAATCCACTTCTGTGATACACATGTAAGAGCTGTTTCAGCAATTTATGAGCTTTAGTGATGGCCGAGTAATCAGATTTTATAGTCTGATACAGATATCAGAAACACCTGGATACAGATACAAAAAAGACTGTGGTAAGTTATTTCGTGAAAGGCTAATGTGTCACAAAGTCCAGTTGAAAGGCATTGGAAGGACTTCAGGGAAATTCCTTCTGCTCTTACATTATCTATCATTACATCAATAACACATCCATGAGGTTTGCAATTCCACAGCCCCAGACATTTTAATACGGAAATACATAAAATCAACGTAAGTCATTATTTCCCACCTTCGTTTAAAAATAAAAATAGAAATCTCTGTTCCAGAAAAAAAAAAAAATAATAATAAAAAAAAATCTGCTAATGCAGAATATGAATTGCATAGAAACTTTAAAAAAACTGTACATGAAAAGCCAAGGTCATTTTGTATAATCACACAAATGAACAAATAGCTGTGGTAAACTGAAATTCCTGGAAATCATGTAAATAGCCGGCCGTAATCAGAGCATGCAGAGCAATTATTAATCTCCTGATGCTGATCTTCCAGACACAGTAAGTTCACCAGACTATTTTTAACCTATTTTAGTTCCAAAATTTATCTAGTTATATACTTTGCTTCCTACATTTCTTTCTGTAAATTGCCTAGGCAACATCTATTGTATATCCTGTAGTATAAATTGAATTATTATCCTAACGAGCTTTTCTGAGAAATATAAAAATTCTGACTAAAAATCTGTGTGAAAGTAGATACACCCATTGCTTTATCATTAATTAAAAGATATGCTAATGTTCTAATGTCACAACTACTTAAACATTCAAAAGTACAAAAATGTACTTGCTTATATTAAGTATATCTGATGAGGAAACATCCTTAGAAGCGATCACAGCTAAAATTGCTTTTCTACACACAAATAGAACATACTTTACATCAACTAAACACACAGTTAGAAGACAGGTAGTGAATTGGAGACTACGTGGATGCTTAGCTGGGCCTGTGTTGATCTCCATACATGCATCAGAGTCATGAAACACAGAAATAAATTTACCTAAATACTTACTAGAATTTAGAAGGCAGAGAAGCGCACGCTGCCCTGAGAAGCTGCTGATGCCCCATCTCTGAAGGTGCTCAAGGCCAGATTGGATGGGGCCCTGGGCAACTTGAACTGGTGGCTGGCAGCCCTGCATATGGCAGGGAGGTTGGAACTGGATGGGCTTTGAGGTCTGTTCCAACCCAAACCATTCTATGATAACTGCAACCCAAAGCTCCCCAGTTATCTCCAAATACAGAAGCAGGCCTAATGTCAGAGGGTAGAATTTACTTGAGGAGATGTTGTAATTAATTTGCCTTTGCCAGCTTTTTGCAATGCAGAAAAACCCTGCTACCTTTATGAGCCCAGAGCAGAGACCCTGCTGCAAGAGGCGCTCTGAAGGCAACAGATGAACGAAATGGGATTTATCATCAAATGTCTGGAACTTGCTCCACCCGTTCTTTTTGGCAGGGCAGCACATGACTGCCTTCACTCCCCCCACCACACAGTGCACCTTGTGAGATCTGTCTGGAGCTCTCCAGAAGCAAGCTGCTGGTATTGCAGTGCTGCTGGCTAAGCACTGGGCTGCTCACACAGTGTGCAGGCACCCAGGACCCACCAGATGCCTTCGCCTGTGTGAGGAATGATGGCAACTGCTCTCAGCCTTCAGCTGATGCTTTAGGATTCACACAGGTCTCAGCACCACTGCCTGCACCTGGGGTTCACACAGCGTGTCAGTGGATGCTCAGAACAGATCAGCTGGCAGAACATGAGTGTCACTGCAGGCTGCTGCAACACTCCACCGCATTTGATTTAAAAAGGAAAAGTCTAGGAAAGACTTGGAGTCATGGGACAGGGGACCTGCTCCTGTTTGGCAGAGGTACCATGTACAGCTACAGCCTCAATTATGCAATAGGTTCTAATTAAAAGAAAAAAGTTAGTCAATTTTTCCCTTTCTGAGCACCACTCATCTCCAGCAAGCAAGTTACTCCTTCCTGACTGACTTGAACAGCCCTAGCTTGAGCTGTCAGCTGCCTTATATTACACTCCATGACTCCTCCAGATGGCTCTTTTCATTACTCAGGTATATAATTATCGGTGATGAGAATTACCTCTGGTTTTACTGATGAAAAAATTACCTTTAAATTCCAAGCGTGCTGTGTCAGAGTAGTCAAGCTTGGAAATGGAAGAGAATTATGTCACAAGTGGAATACCTGAGCAGAAGAGGTTACTCAAACTCCTGCTGAGGGCACAGTCTAAAGCCAGGTTAAATCACTGATGTCTTTTCTACTTAGTTTCAGGGCATTTTGCATAAAATCTTTGCAAAATATCTCCTCAGGCGATCACATTAGAAGATGAAAACTAAAATCCAACCAGAAACACCAACACATATTTTTACAGTTTCTTGGAGCACTATGAACAATAAGGTGAAGCTGGTTAATTAGCAAGCAAGCTAATCTCCATTTTCCCTTATCTGGTTTTCCTATTTAAGTCATTTATCTGTCCCTCAGTGCCCCTGAAGAAGTTCAAAATAGAAAAAAATATAGCAAACAAGGCCTGTAGCTGTGCAGAAAGGAGAAGGTAGAGCTGGGATAGGAATTGCTTCTCCTGAGTCTACAAGGTCTTCTTGAGGCAAATCCTCTCCCCATCAACAGTGGAGGAGGGCAAAGAAGGCTTGTAGGGCAGGTGGATAGTCCTGCAGGCCTCTGCTTACAAATGGCAAGGCTTCTTTCTGCCCTGCTAAAAGGGAATCACCTCACCTGCTTGATGAATTTCTCATTCTGGAAGCCTCCTACATAGGCATGGGTGGACAGAGTGAGCACAAACCTAGTGGGTCGTTAGGTGCACATTGCCCTGGTTAGGATTTGTTATCCAGAAGTTAAGCCAGCCATTGCCAAGTAAAAACCCAGTTGAAAGCCAGCATAGAACAACAGGGCTAGAATACAAATGTTCATTGCCTTGTGATGTTCCTATTGCCTTCCTCTTTGCTGCCACCTTTGCTATCAAATCCAAGAGGTTTGGTTTTGTGTGTTGGAGAAACTTGCATTGGTTCCCTTACTCAGCAAGATTTCTATACCACTGAAGCAGTCTCCATTCCCTCTTAATTAAGGGCAATATAATTTTGTTTCTTTTCCCTTATACAAAGAATTCAAAAAACATTATTTTGTGAATGTGGTTTCTAGTACATCCTCTAATTCCACTGAACTATGGCAAGCAACATTTTATCACCATAAGTGATTTCTGCAATACCATCAGAAGGATCACATTATCCAATTTAACACATTACTATGGTATAAGATATTAATTTATCCTTTAATCTGAACTGCTGCTTTATTAAAAAAAAAAGCAAAAACCAAACTTTGCACAAAGAATCAAATTAAATCGAATCCCTGACATGACATTCAGTAAAATGGACAAGACCTAGAGCAACTTATATCCTCTTTCATTTCCTTATAGTATTACGCATGTTAGAATATTGTTTATCAGCTGATAATCAGAGCTCATCCTTCAAGCAAGGCACTCTCAGCATTTTAAATACCTCCTACCTTCTATTCGTGTACATATCAGATGAATTTACATTCCACTTGTGTGGAACATCTTATGAAATCCTATCTTCATGATCCGCAGTCGCTGGGTACCTGAATTTGCTGTGGAAAAACATTTGGAGCCAAGTTTGAATGAAAAAGAGTAAGAGGAAAAGAAATACGGTGAGTGTGTGAGGGCTCTGAGGTGTTGCTCAAAGATAGGTAAAGCTGGTGATAAATTAAGATCTTGAGCAAAAAGACAAGAAGTTCTCTAAGGGCAGCTATCTGAGAATCAGAGGAATGGGATGTTTTGATGAGGACTCTATTTATTTCTCTCTGAAGCATAAAAATAGTGGTCTTTGCTGGAGGAAAGGAGGTAATTATTCAACTTCGTAAGGCATGACAAAGTCACAATATTTTTATTAAACAACGCCTCTCCCCATTCCAATTAAGAAATCTCCTTTTAGAAATTAGATTACATACCATGAAAATCAAACATCCGAACTACAGAATCACCGTCCTCAAATTTGAGAGGTAAGTTATGACTAGAACAAATCTAGACAGTCTCATCAACCTTTTCATCATCATATAAATAAGACGGAATGGTGTCACTTTGTTTATCTCCTTTTCTTTGCTTGCATCCTAAGTGCTTTTTGCTCTACAGTCATACTGTTTTACATCTGAGACTGAAAGTCAGAGAATGGAGAGTCCCTGCCTGACAGAGAGGTACTGCCAGGTGCTTGGAGCAAACAGTGACAGAAATGTTAACGCATCTGAAATTAGCAGCTCATTCTGCAAGCACTGAAATAATTGTTCCTTAATTTCAGTTTATACAGTTGGCTTTGTTAAATGATTAGTTCATTTAAACCTGAGGAACTAATTATGAGCATGGATAACCAGATAAGACTGAGATAGATAGGTACTTTGTTATTTTCCCTAGATGTGATGATCACATAACAATTATGAAGAAGGAACTCAGACTGACTCAAGCAGAAATCAAGCAGTATATTTAACAGTCTTCTATCAAAAGAGAACTTTCTGGAAAGCTGTTTCTTTTTTTCATGCTTAAAACTACCTTGGCTAAGCAGGGTCACACAGACCTTCCAGACATTTTCACCAAAACTCCCTACAGCCTCTGTAATTTCAGTCTCTCAGGAACATTTACTGGTCAAGCAGCCTAAACTCACAATATTTTCTCAATAGAAAGAAAGTTAAAAATGTTCCTGATTGTCTGATTTATCTCACAAATCAAAACGTTCAATATACAACCTGTGTTCTACTTAGCAAAGGAAGAGCTGTATCTTCTTCATTACTCCTTCTTCAGAAGCCAATTAAAGACTGACTGATGTATTTAAATCTGAAAAAGAAAGTATCACAGAACTTTGCTGCATTTTTGCCAATTAATGAATACAAATGCCTTCTTCCAAACCAGAAATGTAATGAATTATACTTCCATATCGCAGCTACTATTCTGACATCCACAACAGACCTGGCCTTGCTTTTTAAAAGACAAAACTTGTTTTAGCTGGCCAGCATATTTTGATCAGCACATCCCCCTTTCTCCAGATTTCATGCATTTTTAGTGAAAGTCTAATTGTTCTTCTTAAGTACAGTTGGAAGTAGTGCATGAGGAAAAAAATAAATATGAGGAAAATACTCAGTAATTATTTCCTAGCATGATAAAACTGTATAAATTAAGAATCTGGGCAAATATATGTTGTACTGCTTAAAGATATACCTAGTATTGGTGTAATCCTCATGCTTAGTGAATGGAAATACTGAATTCTCCCAGCCAATGGGAATCACTCTTTATTTAAAAAAATAACTAGGAAGCACAAATGCAAAACAAGATGAAAATGAATTATTTAAATCAAGGTTTCCAACTTGACAATTTAAATCATGATTAAAACTGGCTATTTAAACGACTTTGATCTAAATTGATTGATGTGAAACCAGACCGTTTTGTTTGTCATTATTATTGTTCTCAAACCACTCTAATGAAAAGAATGATTTGTAAACGTGCACATGTGGATATTACTTAATTAATATACTTTGTTCCACATATTTGCCATATGTTTACAAGAAGAGTGTGAACTACACCTTCACTTACGATACAAGAGCTTATCAAGTAATGCTATCAAGTTGAAAATTGACTTTGTTAAGTTGCATGATTTTGCCATTTGTTCATAACACAGTCATTGTTACAGGGCGATTTAGTATATTTAGTATTAACCAAGCTCCAGGTCACCAGCAGACCCATCAGACACAAAAGAGGCACAAAAGCCATGTGGCATTGAGCATCTTTTGGATGAGACTACTAAAACTTCCATAAAACACTTCTGCCCCGTAAGGCCACAAGACTCCTTGTTCTGTGTGGAATGTTTACATCTCAGAGTAGCATTAGCACAGCTCCAAGATTGCACGGCTCATCAAGAGGAGCCGGCTCCAGGCGAAAGGCCCTTCAGACTTGCCTTCGTGTCTGACCAGTCTGCAGTCAGTTTGCAGCACAGAGTAACCCAGCTATTAGACACCAGAGAATCCACCCAAAGGCACTCTCCTGAAACACAGATGGGTAGAAACCAGGTTCCCTTGGCTCATGCAGTGATGTCCTGATGTCCTCACCTCAGAAGAAATTGAAACCTCAGACTCCATCTTTAACATCTCTTGTGGAAACTCTGTTTCCATTCTCTGCCTGGATAAAACAAAGATTTGCCCTTTCATCTCCACCAGGCTCTTATCTGCTTTCCTCCTACCTCTTTCTCACTTACTGCCATAAGTAACCAGTATTCTCATTAGTAAACAGCTAAGAATTTTGCTTTAATATCCAGGCTATCGATTAACAGTACTGCTGTTTTCCTAAGATTCTTGAGGTTCAACTCATCTTTAGTCATAACTACTGCAAGAGCTCTTTTTCCAGGCTTTGACAAATGTTACCTTTTCCCCCTTCTTCCTTTGCAACCATATTCCTCCTATCACCACCAGCCTGTTCCCATGTGGCAGCAGAAAGTTGCCTGCCATCATCTTATCATCTCAGCATCTTTACTGTTCGCTCATTACAGTTTTGTATTTTCCCTCATCGTGACAAATGCTGAAGAAAAGGTCCCTGCTCACAGGTGTAAACTTGCACGTGCTCTCATCCAACCCCCTTGTAAAAGTCTGTCTTTGTGATATAAGCAAAGAACAAAAGAGCATCGAGCTCAGGCTGCTGCTGTGGTGATATCAGTGCTGCCCCACTGATGGGCAATAATATTTTGCTTTCTACTTACATCCATTGCTGCTTTTTTGTCTCGTGTTTACAAGCGGTCTGAAGTGGGTCTTCTCTATTTCTCCTGAGCTTACAATGCCCCAAGGCTGTGAGACATTATGATTAAAGGCAGCAACAACAACATAATAGCAATAACAAAATATAATAGGTGAGAAAAGAAGACACTATGATTTCATTTTGTCTAAACCTGGAACAATTTGCTAATGGAATTAGGAAGCTCCCATTGTGTAACTATCACTGAATGTGTCAGCCCATGCCTGTATCTCTCACACAATACACCATTTAGATAAATTGAGCTGGAATTTATGGCCCTCTGTTTGCAACCAGCTCTGGAGTATTAGAATGCATTTTCAGTTCAAGACAGAAAAGTAAATAACAATTTATAATAAGGCTTCATGTTTCAGCTGTTTCAGTGAGGAGGGAACTCGAGAAAAGAACATTTTCACACTTGTTTTTTTTTTTCCCCCAAACTGTTTCGAGAGAACAAAACCAAAAATTCTTCGAATATCCATGATTACTTCCATTTCTTTGAGAAGGTAAAAGTTGATGCAAATTATGTTACACTGCCACGTTTGCAGAACTTCATGCATTCTGCAAACAATTTATATTAATTTAAAAACTACTTACACCTGGTGAAACTGTTAAGCTTCAGTGTATCTGCTTTTATATACAGCACGTATTACACAGCATAAGACACTGATTCAAAGAAAAGCAGCAGCATAAGAACACTTTGCAAATCATCTTTCGTTTGGTAAAAAAAAAAATGCAGGGGGACCAGGAATTAATTGTGAATTAATTGGAAAACTCTCATTTCCAATCTCCTGTACCACTTTTTTATTCCTACAGATAAAGCTAGAAATATAAATTTTAGTGATACGTACGCTACGCATGTTTTCCATTAGAAAATTACAGAATCATAGAATTCTCTGATTTGGAAGGGACCTTTAAAGTTCATCTAGTCCAACTAACTTGCAATGAACAGGGTCACCCACAGCTCAATCACGTTGCTCAGAGCCTGGTCCAGCCTGGCCTTGCATGTCTTCAGAGATGGGGCTTCATGTTATTCCCTTATTCCAGGTTGTTTGGTTTTGTTGTTGTTGTTTTTCCTGGAAAAAGTGATTATTCACAAAAATATCTCTCTCTCTGGAAATGAAGCCCTAGAATGTGTGCACAGAGTGCATAAGTACTCATGTGTACTGTGCATAGGACTTACTTTACAATAAATGTTAAATCGCTGTGGCTTTCTTGGCACCTTGGGTAAATCTGATCTAATGACTTCACGTGAGAAGCTGTACACCAAGTGCTAACTTCCTCAATCATGCAGTTCCATAAGATAAACTCTGCCAACTCTAAAGGTGTGTCAATTTAATGGGAGTAAAATGATCCAGATCTGGGTATTCAAGTCTGGAAAAATGCCCAGATTCCCCTTTAAACTGTCATTCTATTAAACCCACTGCAATCAGCACATCAGCCACTTTAGGTCCATTCAGTGCACCGTGATTAGTAACCATCCACAAGGGCTGTAATCATAATTTGAGCAGTCTGGGGTCCTGAAAAGATTCTAATCGTTGCTTCACCTCCTTGAGAAGGACAGACCACCAGCTGCAGGTAGTTGCAAACTTCAGGCTGGTGGCTAAAATGAAAAGTGATACATCACGACATCTCTGATACATCAAGAATTTACCCATTTGAAATATTTTACACTGAGTTTACACAGTTTAAACTCAGTGTATTGCTTTCAGTGAGCTGTGCTGAGATCATGCAGTTGGATCTCGCCTAGTTGCAGAGCAGTCCCTCTTGTTCAAGATGGTCGACTTGAGCAACAGCCTCCTAAATTATTCAGTTGGATACCAGCTGTTTTCATTTAGCTTTGAGAAATGGAGTCACAGTTTGTACCCAGGTTGATGCTATTTTTAAGGCAGACAATGTGCAGAGATACCCTAATCGGAGAGCCTTGGACTGGTCTCAGGATGATAATGTAGCATGGGTACATCTTGAATACAGCTTAAATTAAATTTCTTTTCCTTCCACTGCTGCATATTAAGCAATGTGCCTTTTGCGAGGGAATTACTTGAATGCTGGAGCAAAAGAAAAAGGGTGCCAGTGAAGCAGGAAAGACACAATGCTCTGTGTCCCGTGAATGGGAATTTACATCTATAGCATAAAGGTTAAAAAAAAACCAAAAAAACCTCTTGAAGAAGGTCAGGAAGACATCCAGGAAGAAGCAAGCTCAGAGAAAGTAAAGACTGAAAAACAAACAAACAAACCAAATAAAATCAGTGAGGAAGAGATCTTGTGAACTGCTAAGAAAGCCAAAGAGGAAAGGTAAGAAATACCAGTGCTTTACTTTTTATTCCAGGTCTATTTTGAAAGGATGCTGCCAATACAAGGCAGAGTTTTGACACTGCAAATGCATTTTATCTAGTAATTTTCTGGCATAATGTTGCCAAACAAGATTCAAAGCCCATAGGTGTGAGTTTCCATTTCCAATTCCCATCATTTTGAAAGACCCATACAGGCCCCTTGCCAGTCTTGTTCCTGTTTCTGTAAGTCTTCCTCCTGTTCAAGCAGGTTAATGCTGCCTACAGTTAAGGTGGGACACAGAGGGTTGCACTGAGGAACTCATTAACATTTTCCATCTGCGGACAAACAGCATCAGGCTGAGTTATGGAAAGCTAACCTCCTCTGTCACAAGCTAACAAACTTCACCCCACCAGTAGCCACAGGTACATTGTCTTTTACTTCAAGATAAATTCCTTAAAAGGGAAGATTTGATGGGAGCCATGGGAGTTTCTGCTATGTGGGAGGAGAATTCTGTTTAATTTGCAAAAAGAAGATGGAGGGGTTAGTGAAGGAGACAAGGGGATCCTAAGATTTACTGTACTGCTAGGAAAAAGCACATCAGAAGTCACCCAAAGTAGCAGAATCTAGCAACAGGTGTATTAGGAAACATTGCTTAGGCATGCTTATGAGTTATGTCTGGCTCATAATCCAGGTGATTTAATTCTGTTGGTTACTACAGAATAGAATCATTTCAGTTGGAAAAGACACTTAAGATCATCGTGTCCAACCATCACCTAACACTACAAATCTGCCAATAAAACATGTTGCTTAGTGCCACGTCCACACATTCCCACAAGCTTCCAGTGATAGGGATTCCACCACCTCCATAGGCAGATTCTTCCAATGCCTGACTATCCTTTATGTGAAGAAATCTTTTCTGAAACCCAATCTAAACCTCCCCTGGCACAACCTGAGGCAGCTGCTTCGCATCCTGTCAGTTGTCACGTGAGAAAGGAGACCCCCTTGTTAGAACCTCCTTTCAGGGAGTTGTAGAGAGTGAAGAGGTCTCCCCTCAGCCCTGTGTTCTCCGGACTAAACAGACCCAGTTCCTTCAGCCACTCCTTACAGGTCTTGTTTTCTAGCCCTTCATTCTTTGCACACACTCAAGCAACTCCATGCCCTTCTTGCAGTGAGGGGCTTAAAACTGAACACAGCTCTCAAGATGTGGCCTAACCAGCACTGAGTGCAGACGGACAATCATTTCCCTAGCCCTGCTGGTCATACTATTTCTGATGCAAAGTCAGCCTTCTTTGCCAGCTGGACACACTGCTGGCTCCTTTCAGCCAGCTGTTGACCAGCACCCCAAGGTCCCACAACGCTGTTTTCCAGCCTCTCTTCCCCCAGACTGTACTGCTGCATGGGGTTGTTATGACCCAAATGCAGCACTAGGCATTTGGCCCTGTTGCATGCAACTGAACCCAGCCCATCAATTCAACCTATCCAGACCCCTCTGCTGTTTCTTCCTGCCCTCATGCAGATCAGCACTCCCACCCAACTTTTGGGTCAGACCCAATGAGGGGACACTCAATCCTCTCAACCAAGCCAGTGATAAAAATATTAAACAGAACTGGCCTCAGTGCTGAGCCCTGAGGGATCAGGGGGTCACCAGCCGGATTTAATTGAATTCACAGTGATCCTTTGGGCTGTTCCTACCACTTGCCTTAAAATGTTTGTGTTAACAGAGCAATCACTAACAAGGCAATTACATCCAGAGTTGAGTCCTGAATTAGTCACTCACTTTTTGTCCCACAGTATTCACTTCTTGGAAACGGTCACATTTTCCCCATGTTTGTGGCAAAACACAGAGATCGTGTGGAAAGGAGAGGCTGAAATGGCAGGTAGTGGGTAACCATTTTTGTACTCCGAGCTATCAAGATGATTGCAACACTTGCTAAGCCCAGGAGGTCACATTGTAATACATTGCTAATGTCCTCAAAGCTTTTCAGAGGGCACTATGGGGTTAAAATTAATCCTAGTACACACTTTAAAAAATCAGGCCCCAACAGAATAAAGAGCCCCTGAGAGGTGAGCTGAGCTCTCACCTGCTACTTTTTCCATTTCCATGTGGAAGTAAAAGCAGGTGGGAGAGGAAGGCAAGGAAGTGGACCAGCCAGCACCAAGGTTCTGCCTGCCCTTGGCTGCCACTGTGTCATGTATCATGCAGGCAGGGGTCACAGCAGCTGGGGGGATACTGGGGACCTCCAGTCCAGCATTATTACTTCTGCCCAGTCAGGCGGTGTCTTCTGGGTGTACAATGAGAGAATACAAAGCTTACAAACATGTTTTGCATTGCTTATTCCCAGGGAACCCTGCTTTGGTTTTGGAAAAGAAAGGAAAAACAATACAATCTATGTGTGTGGTCACATCACATGCTGCTATACATGGGAGGTAACAAAATGATGCACTGAAGAGGCAGGCATCATTGCAGAAAGTTAGTTAAATATCCACTGATGAGGTGAGCAGTCTTTGTGTAATTTGGAGATAAATCAATGATGTGCAAACAAGAACAGTCTATTAAAAAGGAAATTATTTCAAATAAATAGATGGGGCTATCATGGTGATTTTTCATTCAAATCTAGTGCACTGTGAGAAGAGCTAACAGAGAAATGGCAAAGAGCTAGAAAATGGGTAGCTTGCAAAGGCTGAAGAGGGAACAGAGTTGTCACTGTATAAAGACAAAATGATCTGCACTGAAGTTCGAACAGAAAATAGTTGCTTGTTTTTCACATGGCACACTAATGAATTCACTCAGCATTACCAGAAGGTGTTGTGGAGGCCATGAGCAAGAGGGGGATCTCACGGAGGGCAGAATGAATTCATGAAGTGAAATTTGATGGTGGCAATAATCACGGTATGGCTGTAGAACCTCATGAAAGGCTGATACCTAGAGGCCAGGTGAAGGCACCCAGTGATGGAGAAATTTTGCTCTGCCTTGTCTGCTGGAGGGTGGTCACAGCTGCCTGGCAGTGCAGTGAGAGGACGTGGCACCCAGGCTGTCCCTGTGGTGATGCTGGGCACCTTCCCACAGGGGCCAGGCCA
This sequence comes from Centrocercus urophasianus, assembly GCF_019232065.1. Classification (NCBI taxonomy): domain Eukaryota; kingdom Metazoa; phylum Chordata; class Aves; order Galliformes; family Phasianidae; genus Centrocercus; species Centrocercus urophasianus. Next base: position 86,453,720 of record NW_024884253.1, on the reverse strand, counting down.
AGATCCATGATGAGGCAAGCCTGTGGTCAGGCACCAGCTGTGATTCCTAAAATCAAGTTTTCTTTTACATCATTATTTACAAATCACAGTTTGCTAGATTTCACAACTGCTTGTGGGCTACTGGTTTTCTTTCCAAAGCAATCCCATACCCATTTCAGCAGAAAGATGGCCCATACTAATAGTCACTTGCATACATACAGACAGGGATTGGAACAAAGTGAGCTTCCCAGTCTCTTCCAACCCAAGCCATTCTCATTTTGTGATATTAAATCCTTGCACGGTTTTATCCGGGGTTTTTCCTCTTGCTAGATACCTGCCTAGCCCTGCACTGCAGGCTGCAGGGGACAGGCAGAGGTTGCAGCACGTATCCATACGGACGTTCCCATGCAGTGGTGTGTCAATACATGCTTTAGCCTGGTTGTTACTATATAAAAATCCCCAGAGAAAAACTGCATTTGGCACTACCGCACTCCTATCTACGAATTGAGAACAAGGCACGCAGGAAGCCATAAGCCTTCGGGTTAACTGCTCCCGGGCCTCACCCTTCCCCCTTCTCTCTTGGATTCTGCTCAGCAGCACCGCCCGGGGCGGCACACACAGCACAGTGCTGTTGGAGGGGGGGGGCACAGAGAGACCACGCGTTTGCTTTGCATGAGAAAAGCTTCAGCCGGGATACGCCGGGCAAGCTTCAGCGTGGGGAAGACCGTCCTCGCACGGGACAGAACGGAAAGAAAAGATGGTTAAAAGGGGGAGGAGAAGACCTGGGCTCCGCTGTTCGAGGAGGGCACGGCGAGAGCAGTGCCTGCAGCAGAGCGGGGGGGCGAAATCCCGGCCCGCCCTGCCGTCAAACGGAGGCGGAGTCCGAGCGAATCACCGCGTCGCGGGCGGGACGGGGCAATGAGGAGGAGCGCAGCCGGGGTTAGGGTTCAGTTCCAGCTGATTTTATTTCCTTCCCGAAGAAAACAAAAACAAAAACAAAGAGGTTATTTACAGAAGGTATATCGACAATCTGACAGGCAGTGAACGTGACATGGTTAGCTGGCATGATTTTTTTTTTTTTTTTTTCCTCTTCTTTCCCAACGTTGCTTTGTGGGTGATCGTTAGACAAAAAAAAAATTAAGAAATAAAAAAATAAAAATAAAAATTCTACACAGCATATTGCACAGGATGGATGATCAAAAAAAAAAAAAATAACAACAATAAAAGCGAAACCCTTAACAGAACCACCTCGTTCGGCAGACGTCCCCGTGCCTGTCATGTTATATTAACATACATAAACACACAATCTTCTTTTTTGCTTATTATAATACAGACTTAAATGTACAAAGATGTTTTCACTTTCTTCATCTTAAACACAACAGCTATAACCTGAATACATATGCTATCATCATGCCATAGGAGACTAAAACAATTATATTTAGCGACAAGTAGAAAGGATTAAATAGTCAAATACGAGAATGAAAAACGCAGTACATAGTGTCGCGAACTCAAACCGGCATTTCGATAGATCCAGTGGTTTAAAACGGCACGGCTTTGCTTCGAAAAAAAGTGCAAAAGATGTGGTTTACGAGTTAAAGGTACAGGATCCCTTTCCGCGCGGATGCTCCGGTTCCGCCTTTCGTTCTGGAGACGTTCTCACCCAAACGGCTTACCGGAGCCCTCCTCCCAGTCCCCTCCGGCCCCATCCGCTACGAGCGGGGCGCGGTGCGGGATGCTGTGCCTTTAAGTGCCTGCAGATCGGAGCGCGACGCGGGCGGAGGGGCGGGCGGGCGGCGATGAGCGCGCACCGCGTGTCCGGGGCCCTGCTGCCCGTGTCAGGAAATCCAAACAGCGATTAACACCGATTTACACCCCCTTTATATATTTTTTACAAAAATACACTGAGAAAATAATCGAACGTTTTTCATCTCTCTTCTTTTTTTTTTTTTTTTCTTTATG
>NW_024884253.1:86451384-86451682 GCF_019232065.1 Centrocercus urophasianus | reverse complement strand
AAAAAAAAAAAAAAAAAAAAAAAAAAAAAAAAAAAAAAAAAAAAAGACAAAGAATGACGGGCAGAAACGTTTGGCAGTATAAATAGGTCCAACTCGGAAACGGCATCCGCTCGCACGGACGGGACGGGACAGGGACGGCCGTCGGTGGGCACAGTCCTTCCACCCGCGGCCCTACGGACACACACGGACACAGCTGAGGGGAAATTTGGTCCTGAATTTCTGAGAGTCCGGCACGGCATTGAGTTGCGTTTGAATCCTTTAAAGAGTTAAGAGTGAAATAAAAAAAAAAAAAAAAAAA
>NW_024884253.1:86448071-86449880 GCF_019232065.1 Centrocercus urophasianus | reverse complement strand
CTGGGCCGGTACTTGTAGTCGGGGTAGTCCGCCATGTGCTTGAGGCGCAGCCGCTCCGCCTCCCGGATGAAGGGGATCTTGTCGCTGTCCTTGAGCAGCTTCCAGCGCTTGCCCAGCCGCTTGGAGATCTCGGCGTTGTGCATGTCGGGCGACTGCTCCATGATCTTCCGCCGTTCGATCTGCGACCACACCATGAAGGCATTCATCGGTCGCTTGATGTGCCCGCTGGGCGTCTTGCACCAGCTCGGGTCGTCCGCCTTGCCGCCCGTCGAAGCGGTTGAGCCGGGTGTAGGCGACGAGGCGATGCCCAGCTCCAGCCCGACCCCGGCGGCCGAGGTCTCGGCGGCGGGCAGCGCCTCCGTATTCTCCGCCGTGCCCGTCTGCTGCACCATGGCTGCGGCCGCGGGGCTCGGCTCGGCGGCGCGGGGCTGCGGGGGGCTCCGGGCCGGCCCCGGGGCGGCTTCCACAACGGCGCCCGGCCCCGGCCGCGCCGCGCTCCCGCTCCGCGCGGACTTGTTGCCGGAGCCGCGCTGCAACGTGGGGCTCTGCTTTTGTCCTTAAACTCTTTTTTCTTTTTCTTTTTTTTTTTTTTTTTTTTTTTTTTTTGGTTTTTTGCTTTTTGCTTGGGGTTTGTTTCAGGGGGCGCCGCTCCGCCTCGCTCTCCCCTCAACGCCGCGCCCCCTCAGGGCAGCCGCTCCGCTTCGTGCCCCGCCGGCCCCCACCGCACCGGCAGCCCCGGGCTGGAGGGGGAGGGGGGAGGCGGCCCCCGGCTGCGGGACGCGTGGTGACGGCGCTCCGTGCGGCGTCGGCGGGGCGCCGTGCGGATAAAGCACCCGAAGAATCAAAAAAATAAAAAAATTAAAAAAAAAGAAAAAGGAGAAAAAAAAAAAAATAGCTAAAGCAATTAAAAATTTACGGCGGAAAAAGAAGCCAACAGCAACCCAAAAATTCACGGAAAAAAGACGATGCCGCAGAACGCCCGTGCAAAGCGCGTCCGTCCCGCAGGCAGCGCGGGCTGAGCCCCGTCCCGCAGCGCGCAGAGCGCGCGGAGCTCGCGGAGCCGCCCCCCGCCGAGCCGCGCCGCGCGCACGCCGGGCGATGCCCGCGCCCCCCGCACGCCGCGCTCCTCCGGCAGCCGCTGAGAGCGGAGCCCGCGCCCGCCCCGCGCCGCTTTATCCTTTCGCAGCCCGCGCCGCGGCCAATCGCGCGCTGTATCCAACGCGTCCGCGTGCCAAGCGCCGCCCGCCGCTTTCCGATTGGAGGCCGCCGCGGCGCGATAATAAGCGCCGCGTGCAATGAGAAGCGCCCGCGCTGACCTCATTCCCGGCGGCGGGGCGAACTCTGGGGAAGGGGCAGGAGGGCAGCGCCGCGCGCGCCGCCCCGCGCCCCGCCGCGCACGTGCCCGCGCCCCCGTCCCGCCCCGCGCGCCTCCCCCGACCAGAAGGGGTGGCGGTCGGAGAGGTGGTGCGAACGGAAGGCAGAGAGAACGGCGCAGTGTGTGAAATAACGCCACGCGCTCGCTAAAGGCACCGAGCGGCGCCGTGCCGCGCACCTGCACAAAGAGCCGCGCGCTGTCGCGCGGCGGCTGCGAGAGCTCCGAAGGCCGACGCTCAGCGGTCACCTGCACGGCCCGGGGCGCCGCCCGCGCCGCTTCGCCGCCTGAAGGGGTGCTGCTGCGTGTCCTCCTCCTGCCTAAAAGCTCGCCCCCCGCCTCTTGACGACGCCCTGTGACATCAGAGCTGCCCCGCAACTTCGCGCTGTGTGGCCGCTCGGCCTCCCGCTGCCCGCCCCCCCGGGCTGACACCCGCA
>NW_024884253.1:86343087-86447971 GCF_019232065.1 Centrocercus urophasianus | reverse complement strand
CGCTTGTTTGCCTTATAGGTAGGAGTTTTCTTTCCAACTGCGCGGTGTGTAAGATGTTCACGCGTCGCTGCGCAGGTCAAAGGAGAACAAATAACGAAAGCGATAGGCGGACGTAGAAATAAAAAGCTCCAGAGAGCGTTCCCATTCCGTCGTGCTTCAGTGCAAAAAGCCCTGCCTTCCAGGAACGTGTCTGTCCCCAGGTGAGCGGTCACCTCGATGCAAGCGGCCACCCCCATCTGCTCCCAGCAGTGCATGGGCACGGCGTGCTGTTTCCCATATGAAAGCTTCCCACATTTGTAAAAGCGCAATTTAGAATTGCTTAATAAAGCAATTGCAAGAATATGATGTGAAACTCTGTAAAAGCGTTTTATTACAATTTCTTGGCTGCTTCCTTGAAGTTAATTGCTTCCACTCCTAATCCTCCGACGCTGCGGTGAAAGTGCTTCAAGCTCCCCAAATTTTAAGCGCGGGTGTAGAATGTAAGCACTCAGCTTCCACCTAAAACGCACTTTTAAGAGCGCTGGCAACGCTTCTCTGCCGTTTAAAACTTGGGAAGATGGGAAACTTCCTCGTGTTCCTGCAGGCTGCAGCCCCGGGAGCGGAGGGACGCGAGGTGGCAGCGCTGAGCCTCTGCTCCTCGCGTGGGAAGCGCCGGGACCGCAGGGCCGGGGCAGCTGCTTCGGTCCTCTTCCTTCCTCCTACATCTTGTCCTCTGGACCCTTCGCTGTCTTCCTAGCCCCGCTTTGGACGCTTTCTAATAAATTTCATAATCCTCCTACATTCTGGTGCCCGTGTGCAAGCATGTTTTAAATAAGTAGCTTTGTATTAAAAAAAAAAAAAAAAAAAAAAAAGAATGAAAGAAAAAAAAAAAAGAAAAAAAAACCAAACCAACAAACACTTCTTATTCTTTTTAAGAAACACTGTGATTGTAAATGAAGTTAAAGACATAACAGAAATAATCAGGAGGGGTTTTTGGAACCCTCCAGGTTTACAGCTGATTGCGCTAAAATAAGCAAGAGCTTGGGCTGGATGATGTCCCTTCCAAACTAGTCTACCCTATGATCCTATGAATGTGTGAGAGGATGATGGATACTCTATATCGGTTGCTTGTGGAAACATTACTGAAACATTACTGAAATCTAGATCAGTAGAGATTCATTGTTTCCTGATTTTTCCTGCACAGCCACATTTCACTGGGTGTCATGCCATAATTTGGTCGATTCACTTTCCTGGGCTGCTCTTGTCTAGATGGTGGGTCCACTTGGATCCTGGTGCATCCTTTGGGATAGAGCCACACCTGGATCTCCCACCATTCCTTGGACAACAGGCATTCCTTTGCCCCACTCTGCTCTCTGGCCTATGGACATGCCTGAGCTTCACAGTGTTCTCTATATGATGGAAACCCCTCGATCCTGCACCATTGTCTTGATAGTAGGCATGCCTGGATCTGATGTCATTCTGTTGGTAGTTGGCATGCCTGCACCCCATGCTGTTGGTGGCTGGCAGGCTTGCTCCACACACTGTCTTCTCACTGTTCTCTGAATTTGGGGCATGCCTGTGCCACACACCATTCTCTTGATAGTGGGAATTGCTGTCTCCCATGCCTTTTTCAGACTAGTAAGTGCGCCTTGGCCCCATGGTGTTTTCTGGCCCATACCCACACCTGTGCTTTGAGCCTCTTTTTGCTCAGTCCTTGTGCACGTGCTGCTTGCCATCAGGCACATGATTGCTGGCCACTGCTCTCATGCAGTTGTGGCTCTTGTAGCTCCTGTTCCACCTCCATAAGAGGTGCCGTGCCCTGATCTGCCAGGAACCCCGTCTTTCTCACTCCACACCCAGGTGGGCAGCCACTCGCCTTCCTGCTCTGGCTCCTCCCCCCTTCACACTTCCATGTATCAGAAGGCCTAAGCTCAGCAACTGGTGGATCAGCTGCCGGTGGTGCTGTGCTTACATGGTGGTGACCATTGTAATGTCCAGAAGCCACTATGACAGCGGCTGATGGATGTGGCCAAACCTGGCTGCGTTGGGTGTGGGAACAAAGGCGACAAGGGCCCCATTCTTTGGTGTGGCTCCCCTGCACCATTTTGCTGTGCAGAAAGTCTGTCCTTGGACACAGGCACAGGCCCGTGCTCTCACCTGCCCAATGGACACTGTTGACTCTCGTGCCTGACCAGCCTTTCAGTGAAAAACCTTTTCCTAACGCCAGTCCTGACCCTCACCTGATGCAGCTCCATGCAGTTCCCTGGGGTCCTGTCCCTGCCACCAGAGTGCAGAGCTCAGCGCTGACCCTCCTTTCCTCTTGTGAGGAGCTGCAGGCCGCCATGAGGCCTCCCTCAGCTCCTCTGCTCTGGGCTGAACAAGACAAGGGACCTCAGCTGTTCCTCGTATGCCTTGCCTCACCATCTTCATAGCCTTCTTTGGACACTTTCTAAAGGTTTTTCCTCTTACATCATGGTGCCCAAAACTGCAGACAGTGCTTGCCCCAGAAGCATGGCCCAAGGCTCAGTGTTTGAACCAGCTCCATCAGCTAAAACCTCCTGAGCACACTGAATTAACACTGCAGCTCCCTCCCCTCTCTGAAGCTGATGGCTGCTAGTGCCCAGTCTCACTGATCAGCACCTCCTGCACTCAGTGTTTTCCACACCCTCTGCTCTGTAGGCTGTGAGAAACAGTGCAGAGTCCACTCTGGATTTCTGTAAGCTTTCATTAGTTGATTAATTGGGGAAAAAAGGGTGCAGACAGGCATGGAAGTCCCTGTGGAGGCTGAATTCACCTGTGGGTGCTTCACCCAGGCACATCTTGAGCAATAGCCTCAGTTGGTCACTTAGCAAAGCGAAATGAAATATTCCGGCTAATTAAAGCAATTCCCGGGACATCTTGCTTCCTGTCAGTCTGTGACAGGCATCAGCATGGTGGAGAAAGACAGCGTCTTATATCCCTTAAAAAAACAAGGAGCATATTTCTGTCTGCAGCTGAAATTCATCTCTGTGACATATATTTTGCCTCGACATTCTGTGCTGCATTTTAAATAAGTGTATGGTGGCGATTTTAGCCTTCTTGAGTTGGAAATGACAAGGCCAAACCACGAGTGCCTTTTCCACCATCTTTCTGTGCCCATTTTGATACAAGGATTACAAGGTTGATGAGATACTGGTGATAAATGAAGATGAAGAAGCCTGGCTTTACAAATAACGTGGTAATAGCATATCTACATGATCAAAGATGAGTGTGCCTAGAGGTCAGGTGTAGACTGAGGCACTGAAGTGGGCCCTCCTTCATCCTGTGGGTAAGAAAGAAACTCCACTGTGCAATTGCATCATTCACATTCATACTGCTTTTATTCAGTGCAATTTACAAACACTTTAAACCCTCTGCTTTCTTTGTTAAGAAGAACTTTTATTGCTCAGAAGTGTTTTACAGAGGATATCATTTACTCAGGAGTGAAAATTTGTTGCCTAAAGTTGCATGGTGTTTTTTCCTTTGAAAATGTACATTCCTTTACATTTCACTTAAATACACACAGAAATGCATTGCTCTTGCTATGAGAAATGAGCTAGCTCATTTAATACAGTAAGTAGGTAAGGAGCCATTTGCGTATACATATTTATATATTTATGCATATTTAATTCAGATATTAATCACTTATATGGAAATGTTTGGTTTGGGAAGGCAGAAGCACCTCCCCAGAGATATTTAATTAGAAAATATGATAATATTTTCTATCCTGTATTCACTTTGGTGACGTTTTAAGTTTCAACTTGTTCTCTATGAGCAGCACATGTTCAAAAGCCTTGTTTAAAAAAAAAGAAAAAGAAAAAAAAGAAACTTGGAAAACACACTGCATTTATTTAGGGAAGGACTGGAAACCTCTATGCAATCATGTAAGACGTAGTAAATGTATTACAAAACAGAAACAGAAGCAAAAAACAACTGAAGGTAAGAAAAGCTTTTTTACTTTAAAGCTGCTTTGGCAGATCTTTTCTGAAAAGGCTGCAGAGGAATTACCAGTCTGCTGCATATGGATCAGCAGATTGCACGGGTATGAGCCGGGGCTGTGGTGAGGCTGCTCCATAAAGGGCAGTCCAGGAGGAGAGGGAGCAGAGAGGAATGACAGAATCATGGAATGGTTTGGGTTGGAAGAGACCTTAAAGACTGTCCCACTGCCATTGGCAGGGTTGCCAGCCACTAGGCCAAGCTGCTCAGGATCCCATCCAAACTGGCCTTGTATGCCTCCAGAGGTGGGACATTCACAGCCTCTCTGGGCAGCCTGTGCCAGTGCCTCAGCACCCTCTGAGTAAAGAATTTCCACCAAATATCTCACCTAAATCTCTACTCTTTTCAGTTAAAGCCATTCCCCCTTATACTGTTGCTATCAGACCACCACACATCTCTGTGCTGTCCCACAGTACTTCTTCCCAGCCTCCTGTGCTCCTTCAGCTCCCCATGCCTTCTCCTGCACACTTACTGCCCTCGCTCTCATAACACTCAGCTCCTCTCCTGTCATCTCTTGAAGGGAGCAAACAGCTGCGAGAACACAGCTCAGCAAAAGCCCACACTGTATCAAGAACGAAGTAATCTTCCCGCTCATTTCCATAGTATCATGATGTCATGATGGAGCTACAAAACCACCATGAGCTCATCTAAATTCTGTTTTCTAAAGACCATTTATAGGGAGGTTGCTTGCTGTATGATTCTGTGTGTGAATGACTTCTGATGTTAGACAAAACGTGGCTTACACTTAGTGTTCCTGGCTGCAGTCTCCTGCTGCTAAGGATGGCCTTCACATGGCCTATCATTTTCTGATATTCCAGCTTTAGACATTGTTTAGCAATTTTTATCATAAAACTACCTTTGTACTAGGAAATTCCACTCTTCCCTCCCCTCGTTTAGCCTTATGACCTTACAAAATAGCAGGTTAATTTCTGCCAAACGTTACTTAACTTTGTTCTTTCAATTTGGTGTTTCTGATGTACAGTTCAACAGAGCAACAGCAAGTTCTGGTGGGAAGAGGCAGAATACATTTTAATCTAAAACAAAATAGAGAAAAAAGGTAGACTTCTTAGCTTCTTTTTTCCTTTTGTGCTCAGTACAAAACCAAGGGTGGCTTTCTTCCTGGTTTCCTTCCATGTAATTGTTCTTAATGATGGTGGTGCTGTGACAATTGGTAAGTATCTTTTCTGAGTAGCTTTTTCAGATGATACCATTCTGCCTTGCTAGTGTCTATTCTGTGATTTCTGTCACCTACTTTTCTTGTGCGGCTTGCACAGAATCAGGTTACTGCTTTAATATTAGATCTGAAATATTAAATATTTATTTTAAAAAACAGCGGTATTTTCAAAAGCTTTTTTTTTTTTTTTCTGAAAGAACTACATCTTTTTGAATGTCAGAAAAAGGAGGTGGTAGGGTTCTATACTACCCCTTCTACCACCACTGATCTAGCAGTCATACTCCTGAAGTGTACATATCAGTAATCTGAATATGCAGGTGTGCTTAAGTGAGGCAGGATGTCTGAATTTGCATTGCTTTATAGAGTCTGTGTTTAAGTTTGATTAACTGCTATCAGAAATAACGAATTATCTGCATGGAACCTCAGGAAGCCGGAATAGTATACATTGTTTAGTTGACAAGATTCAGGCATTTTGCATATATTATCACAATATTTTAAACCTCAGCTCATGTGTTTCACAAATATACACAGTCCAGCATCTTACCTAAGTATCAGAAACGAACTAAAAAACCCTGAGCAGTTGATTCTTGCTTTATAAAATCTTTGATTTATAGAATATTGTATAAGAGGATGCCAGTTTGTTTTGCAGATTATAAACATAGTAGTTGAAAAATGTGAAAAATATCTTGCTCTCGATAATGAAAGCACTCGCATGAAAAGATTACCTGCTGAACCACACTTTGTTCGGTTTATCAGGACTGCCTTTGAAGTTTGAAGTGCAAATCTTGCTGGTATATCAGAAAACTTGCCTGTATTCAGGAGAGACCACGTACAACCAGTTGGTCTATTCTTATATCCATTGCATTCAGAGGAAAAACAAATTTATGTTAATGCTGGACAGAGGGATGACGTGCTCAGAGCTCTTAATGTTACCCACTTAGGTACCAACTAAATCCCAGTAGGGTACCCAACGCCATTACAATCAACCTCTGAACTGGAACATGTAGGTGCTGTGCACCCTGCACCCCACTGTGGGAGTCTGGATGTACTTTCTGTAAGCGCAGACTTGGTAGTTTCTCAGTGCTCTCACCTCCATGCATCTAGTTACTGGCCAGATCTGATCTCCTTCCCCACAATCCCAGTCACCTTGTGCAGGGCTGGTGTTTGTGCAGCTGCTGTACAGTCAGCACTGGGAAGCCACCCCCAAACGGGCACCAAACAGGCAAATGCCTTTTTTTTTTTTTTCTTTTTCTTTTCTTTCTTATACATTTTAACTTGCCTCATTATTCTGATTTGCTTTCCTGAGTGGATATGCAAATGCCAGGTGGTGTGACAAAAGGAAGGAAGGGAGATGCAGGGCCAGCCCAAACCGGGTGCTGGCAGCTCTGCCAACAGGCAGAGTAGACGTGGTGTCCCCAGGGATGTGGAGTGCTGCCCCATGCCCCGCACACACCTCTGCTGGTGTGCAACGGAACAGTGCAGCTGGTTCCTAAGGTAAATGTTTTGTTCAGAGTGAAAGTAACCAGGATGCAGCGCTGTGATGTGTCTCTGAAAACTGCCTTGCCCCTGGGGTGTAAGCAATGCTCGTTCCTGAGGTGTGTGACTTTGTCAGGAAACACCCTGGGGGGCAACGGGCACATTGCTAAAGCGAGCACACACACAGGCACCGTCCTGAGGGATCCAGTGGATGGCCTCTGTATACAAAAGGAAAAAAAAAAATAGTTATCATCAGATACCAGTAATGAAACCACTGTAGGGGAAAAAAAAAAAAAAAAAAAAAAAAAAAAAAAAAAAAAAAAAAAAAAACAAAAAACCAGCCCCTAACATTTATAGTACAGACTTAAAAAGATGGAGAGTATAGAGTTCCTGCAGGAATGGACACTGGAGATTCTTGCTTTTGGGCATGGATGTACCCTGCAGGGTGTAGCGTATGGGTAGAAATGCCTGAGCAAGCTGTGAAATAAGCCAACCCAAGAATCATGAACATCAGGAAGTGCTGAGATCTTCCCCCTGGTTCATGTGTCCCACAGCTGTAGCTAAAGGCTTCTCCATCCTCCAAGAGGCCCTGGTAGCAGCTGGGCTCTGGCTGCAGGGCAGCTGTGCCCCACACTCCAACTCCTGCACCACTGCATGCTGAGGTTATTAATTTCATCTTCAGAATCACACATAGCAACATGAATTGCCCATCTACCAATGAAGATAAAAATCATTCCAATTTACATTCCTCAAGCAAACCATTTCTGGTTTTGCATCTTCTTATCCCCTACATAAAACCCTGTCCTTATTGCTGTAACTGAAGGAAGCTTTGCTGATCACACACAGACACACGCTGATGTATTTTGTAATCTTCTACCCCTCATGCTTATATTCAGTTGCTGAGTTCTCAAAATGCACGCTGCTGTACATGCTGATATTGACGGCAAAATGAAAAGGCTTCATGCTGCTTCTTGGAAGTGCTCAATATCTAATGCAAAAATTGCTGCAAATGAGGGGAGCAGAGCTGATGTCTGCTCTTTGGATTGCTCATAGATTTCTGAGCAAATCTAGCCATGAAGGACATCTGACACCCGAGTGTTTCACAGAGGCAGTCAGCGTTCCACTCAGATATTTGATTGCATTTGCAATTTTTTTGCCTGCAACTGTTCTCCCTCAGGAATACGGGGCAGTAGCACAGTGGATAACAGGACAGGAGTAGCGGAATTGCTGTTTAATGCTGATTCTAACATTGCATGTGTAAGGAGGATAAATTGCAGCATTGGTGCACTTCCAGCAAGCAGTTTGGCAGGCACTGGCCCTGCAGCCGGAGGGCTGCTCCCCTGCCAGGCACCCTGCTGCCCTCCTAGGCTGCCAGGGCTACGTCTTGCAGGCAGCACTGTGCTTGTCTCCACTTCCCAGCTCCTTCATACCCTCTCCTGAGTGTAGTGAGCAGCGTCCCATTCTGCACATGCAACCAGTCTCCTCTTTCTTTGTCCTTTATTTTTTTTCCTCCTAGCCTAAAAATAAAGAGGACTGATACTCAGGGGATGTTGGTGGCTTCCTCAAGGGAAAAATACAGCTGTTGTAGCTGCTGGTGTGTGAATTTATATTCATATTGCACTTTTGTTCAAAAGCATGGCATATCTTGAGAAGGCTTTGCACTCCTTGAAGGCACTCTCACTGCAGGCTGCTTTCTAGATCCAAAACAACCGCACTCAGAAGAGCTGTGCTGGTGAGATACAGCCACGTTTGCTCGGCTCACTCCTTCCCTCTTGTAAAGCAGGAGCAAACTTCATACAAACTTGAAAAACAAATCAGCTGCATGCAAGTTGTTCCTTATTATTTCCTCTATTATTTACCGAAGGGGAAAAACATAAAGGACAACAGTTAGTCTGCATTCATCCCAGTAGCTCGTATAAAGCATGTGATTCTTATGTTAAGTAGTAATTTACAGATGGCCAGGTGCAATCAACATATCTAATCTTATCGCACATTTGTTTTATTCGCAGCTGCAACAGTTGGTGTCAGTTAATAGGTTACTAACCATGAAGTGTGTTTATTTCCTTTTATCCTGCTTCAGGGCTACAGAAGTGATTTGTAAACTGTCCTGGCTGTTGAATTTATGTTTAATTTTTGTGTGTGGATTTTTCTTCTTTATTTAGTTTGCAACTCTTAGGAAGAAAAGAAACACTTTTTTCAGTTTTCATTTGATCCACTTCTTTTTCTGTGGATTTAGAGACTTTAAATCAGTTTGTTTCATTTCTGAGCTTTTAGCCTAAGGTAGAACAGAACTTATTGGTCAAATTTAAAGTTTTTCTTTTTTAAAAGACTAAACAATGATGTTTCACTGATGAAGAACTCAGATTGCCCATCAGCCATGTGGTGGATTTACCACCAGCCCTCTAGGTTACCAATCACAACCTGAATAAGCTGAATTTAATAGTAGTCATAAAAAAAAAAAGGATTAAATTCTGTTTTTAGCCTCATGGCTCTACGCTGTGGGCACTGAGATACATACATATAAGTACAGCAGTAAACCAAGAACTAGATAATATCCACAGCTCTCCATTTAGAACGGTATAAAATTAAAGGGCCTCTTTAAAATTAATCTATTTAGCCTATAATGATGAATCCTCTACAACTTTCACACTTAGATGCATTTTGCTTACACATATCTTCAGATTTGCTTCCCAACAAAGAAGTTTTAGCAACAAAGAGAACAGCTATTGGCATGTGTCAATGATTTTGTACATTAACCGTGCATTCTCAAAAGTAATGAAGGTGCACATATTACTAAGTTTAACAAAAAAGTGACATAAAGAAAAAAGAATCTTAGGTCCTGGTGCTGAATATGGCGTTAAAGTACATAATCACAGAATCAATCACAGAATCACCAAGGTTGAAAAAGACCTTCAAGATCATCCAGTCCAACCATCCACCTATCACCAATAGTACTCACTGAAGAACCATAGAATCATTTGACTTGGAATGGACCCTTAAAAGTCATCTAGTCCAACTCCTCTGCAATGAACAGAGACACCCACAGCTCCATCAGGCACTCAGAGGCTGGTGCAGCCTGAATCTTGAATGTCTTTGTTGGCTGAAATCTGTACAGATGAGTACATAAGACCATCCTTCCCAACCTGTTGTACATGCATAGTAATTGGCAGCCATTACATGTATGAACTCAATGGAGCTGAGCAAATAACGGCAGGGAATAATTTGTCTGTCACATGAGCCCCTTTCTCTGCAGATATTGTTTTCTGATGGATTGAAATTCCCTCCAATTATTTTTTTTTTTACTTATGGGAAGACTCTTGTCCAGGCCGTGCTGAAATCTTTCCACCCCGGGTTACACACACACCAGTTACTCTATCACTGGGGCTGCAGACAGGATCATCCAGGTTGATTAATGCATTGTAAAATGTATGAACAGGCAATTAGGCAAATAAGGCCATCGTAACAATTTCTAAGCTTCCTGTCTAAGGAGTTTCTGCTGTTGGGAGGTGAAGATACTGCACTGTCTGATTGACTTCTGAAATCTGAACTTTATTTCACAGGTTGACTATTTGAATAATTGACTCCTTATGCTTGGTCAGACATGCTAATTCCAGTCTATTTTGGAAGACACTGATGCATGTGTGCACATCTACCTGCTGCAGCACCTCGTCCTTCACACTCAGCAAGTCCTTCACTGTATGCAGTGCAGCGTGGGGCTTGTCTCCTGTTGCCAGCACCCTGCTCCTGCTCTTCCCTGAGGGCAGCCACTGACTTCAGCAGGGTTTGGTGTTCCGGGTCAGTGCAGCAGGACCAGGTGCTCGGCATGGAAAGCCAAAAATCTCCTCCAAAATTGAAGTGCTCTGGCTGGCATTGTTGGAGGAAGGCAGATGGGCTGGAGCTTTTCTTCTGAGGACCTGAAGAATAGAAGCAACATTTGATATAGACAGTAACAGTTTTTAATGAGGCCATGTTTTCACTATGCCCGTGTCTTCTGCGGCTGCAGTAACTCTCGAGACCCTGTTGGCCATTCTGGATAGAAAGGCCAGAGCAAAAATAAATAAATTAGAAATTTTATTGAGCCTGCTCTTATCAGCAGTGAGGGCTAGAAAACGCTTTTCTTATCTCCGGCTCCATCTTCAGCATCCATCGATGTGATCTCAGAGCTGGCACTCATTGCAGTTTCACTGCAGATGAAAGCAAGGAAAAAGAAGCATTCAAGTACTTTGGTGCCATAGCAGAAGGATGTCTAAGAAAAACACATTAAGTGATGCTACAAGAAGGGAGAGCAGGCCTCCAGAGACCCACCAGCCTACTGCAAGTGTGCAGGAGCAATGCAGCTCCCCATAGGAGAGGCTGCTCTTCTCTTGGGACAGAGCAAGATATTGGACATTATCATTCCTGTGATGTCTGTTGCTTACTCAGACACATATCTCAGCATCTCCTACAGTCAGCTCATGATTCCACTTCCAACACTCATGATTCCCAGAGCAAAGAGAACACGAGCCCTTTACTTGTTTGCCATGCAAACGCTGAGCTGCTGAGGCCATCACAGGTCTCTGGGAATCAGGAGTTCACACATCTCGTTTTTTACTATTAATTTGACTGCAGTGGTCTGAAGACAAAGGACTGTTTAGTCTCAGGAGGAGACTATATATATGTACATGAAGTTAGAAACATGGGCAAATGCAGAGCTGGAATGGGTGCAGCTTTGGAGAGAAGTGCTACTCTCTCTTCCCCACATGGGTTCAGTGCAATACAAACCATCAGGTGCTCATCATCTTGCTCATGTCTGGCTGCATTTTTGCTACTTGAATGGTGGCAACCTACTAATGTGAGGCAGTGTTTACTAAGGCTACCTAATCTGATATATTCTCTAGTGAGTGTTTTGGTTTGTTTGCTTTTGTGGTTTGTAGTGCAGAGCATGGTCCAAATCTAAATAACATCTAGTCAGTCTTCAAAACAGATAATCCATTATGTTGGTGATTTCTGTGCCTTGAGACATCTAAGTTTTGCCCTTTTACCGCAGGTACACAGGGCATTCTCATCCTGGGATTTCCTTAGTTCAGATCTTCTAAATATTGGATTGACTCAAGTCAATCCACAAGCTGTCTGCAAATCTGCCAGTTTAAAACTTGAAATGGAATTGTATTCATACTTCCTTTTAATGACTAAGTACACCATTATTTTAATAATGATAGTTCAGACACCTGAGTAGTAATGATTCCTGACAGTTTACAGGTGAGCAAATTCAACTCAGAGTACATTACCAATTATGCCTTATGGCAGATTTCAGAGTGACCAAGTACAACTGACTTTATCTTTCCCCTCACAGAGTATTATTTCTACTAAGGATCATTTTGTTAAAGCACAGCAATTGAATTTGAGAAGTAATCTTTTGAAGTCTCTTTGTTGCTGAAAGCACCATGTAAGAGAAAATGTGGCTCTTGCCAATCCATGGAATGTAACAAACCTCACAGGTATTTACTATGAGAACTCTTCTGCTTGTGCTCTGGACTTCGTGTCTTCAGCAGAAGTCCCTGCTTAGGCAGGGGAAGATGAGACATGGCAGTGGAGTTTGGTGATGATCCTCAGTTTTGGCACTTACAGGTCCCAGCCTGTGATGCACTGAAGGGACTGATTAAATCATTGTTACTGTGTACTGTATTAGAGCCAGTAATAATCTGGTACTATTAATAATAGCAAAGTTTTCCAGACAAAATTAGATGTGAACAGTAAAAAGAAATATCTGTGACCCTCATTAATTCAGACAGGATAACACTTAGGTGTAAGTAAATGGTAAATGGGGCAAATGCACTTCTGGCTTTACAAAAGGTGCATTGTTGCTGAGTAACTCAAAAGATCCATTAGATAAGATAAACAATTATCTAGGGGGAAAAAAAAAAAAAAAGAAGCATTTAGAGGTCAGTTAAGTATTTGTAATAGTGCCGGAAATTATTAATTAAACTGGAGAAGATGGGTATCTTTATAGTGTTTTGAAGTTGGTGAGAAACTGGGTCAGGGATACCAGCTCTGGGCCCTGCTGAGAAAGGGAGGGTTGGGCTGGAGTGAAACTAGAGGCGAAGTGTGCAAGGATTAGTCTTGACATTGTTTTTGTTTAGTACTTTCATTAATGATTTGGAAGCACTTTAAGAAATTCCACTCATAACCCAGAAGTCACAGCTATTGTAGAGGAGGATTGGGATAACATGCAAGGAGCACTAAGTTTCTGCATGAACAGGGCAGGAGAAGTAGATAATGAAGTACAAAGTGCTAGTCTTTCATTCTGCGGAATAAGAGTTCAGTAAACAAGGAGGCAGAGAGAGCAGCCTGGATATATAAGCCTGTCACAGGAAGAGTATCAGCTATCAAGGTGTTACAACTACAGAAAGCCATAGATTTCATAATTTCATAGCTAATAATGCTTCTGAGATCTATTTATCTGTACTATCTATATTTCAACAGAGTTTATGGAAACAATCAGTACCACAATGCAAGGCTTTGCTAAGGCACAACAGAAAATCCTGGGATAATAGCCATCCATTTTCAAGAAAGATGAATTTAGACTAGTAAAGAATTTAGCAAAGGATTACACTGCAAGGGAGGGAAGAAACCTTAGGTATGTAAAAAAGCTAAAGAAGTCTAGCTTCATCAGGTCAGCAGAGTAAATGTGGAAAGGGAATTGGACTTCTACCTAATTAAAACAGACAGCAAATAAGGAAAACTTAAATAGTTTAGCTGAAAATGGGGTTACCAAAAGATTAAATGGCTATAAAAGATCTACGAGTGAAAGGAGAAGCAATTATTAAATCCAGAGTTCTATCCAGTGAAATTTTGTGGATAGAGCAAGATTATTTAAAGCACAATTTAAAATGTCTGCCCAGCAATCTTTAGACTATATGAGTAGAACTTATTTTCTTTTAACCTTAATCTTGACATTCAGTAGAAAGCACTTCTTTTGTAAATATTTACAGAAGAGATGCATTTTTAACATATAAGAAAAAAGATGTTTCTGGTCTTGGTATCACAGCAGCCCTCAGCAGTTGAGAAGTACAAGGAGAGAGGAATGCCATTGCCCCAAGCTGGTGCACACTCTCTTGGCACATATGGAACAAGCAAAACCTGGTGGGCAGATCCCAACCTTCCTAAATATGGGGACAGACCTCAAGCCCCAGGCATGTGGGAACCTTAGTATTTCAGGAATACATAATTTGGTCAAATTCTGGCAGATTTTCACAGAGATGCCAAACTGCAGCTCTTTGTGCTATCAGATTTTCTGCCCATTCTTCATAAAAGCAGCTTCCCAGCAGAGCTGGGTTGTGAAACCTGTGAAAAGCTGTTAATGTGGACAAATTCTTCCTCAGTCACAATATGAAAGTAGATATGACCAAAACTTTTAATAAATTCCCATCCTTAGCTAGATATCTAACATGCAGAACTTCAGCACAACTAGCTAAATTCTGCAAAAATAAGAGTAATGAGAAGAATAGGAAGGGGATTGTTCATTCATGACCATTGGTATCAGGTACTTTTACACAGATTCATTTCATGATACTATTCATAAGCACTGATACCAGTTACTTCTACACAGATTGTGATTCATTTCATAATACAGTAAACGCACAGAATACTATTCATACTTTCATTGAAGCACATTGTGTTTCAAACCTTGAATTTTTGATCTTGAATATGGCACATTGAATTGCATAAGCTTATTACCAAACGAACAATGAAAGTACAGCAAACTCACTGTCCAGAAACTAGGATGATCAAACGGAAAAGCAAAAATCTACTCAGTTTTTGAAAGTTCAGAATCTCTCCTTTATGAGAATTCTGTGCACAGCAGCCCCTGTCTCTTGGGGTGTCTGATGAATGGGGATATGCTGTCCATGCCGTGTTCCAGCTACACTGCAGGGAAATAATGGATGGATATCAGGAATGAGATCATGTGATTTATTACTATTCACCAAGATGGAGAACTGTAAATGAACTTTCAGGAAAACGGTAAGCACGGTTCAGAGAAATCTCTATGCAGAGCAGTGCTTTAACAGATTTGAAACAAGTTTAAACACATTAGAAATGAAACATGAATACAAAGAAGAAAGAACACACTTCTTAATGTTTTAAGCAGTCTGTTAACTGAAGCTTCTGTTGCTCTGAAGCCCTTTAGTTCAGTTTTTTAAACTGTTTCAGAAAGGAAAAGGGGAACCTTTCAAAACGAATGTGAATCGTACGTAGTAGCTCAGCCAGAAGAACTGGTTGAGCTTCATTTGCTGAATTTTTAAAAAAAATCATTCATTATATTGTTGTTTAGCATAGCAGCACTTTATAGTTTCAGATAAGATCAGGAATATGCTGCATTTGTGTTATGTCAAAGACGTGCAGAAGTGCAGTTCCCATCCTCAGACTGTAGGGCAAAAGCAACACTGCACAGAAAACCCTGGCCCTGTGAGATCAGTGGGAAAGGATAACCACTATCTTTCATTTCAGGTTCCAAAAAACAACGTCACGTTTTTAATTCCCCCCCAGAAGAGATTTAGCTTCCCTTTGTTTTCTTTTTGATCAAGCTATATTTGATGTACAGATATAAGGAGAAACAAGGACTTTACAAGGGGCATATAAAACTACAAAAGCCATTAAGTGCAGCGATATTAAAAGTTAAAAGCAGAGCCATCCATAAGCTGCGGGTGACTGCAAGACGCTTTCACACGGCTCATGAAAGCACTGCGGATTTAGATGCACATCTGCTAGCTGGGGTCTGCTCGTGTGCTCTCCATCTAATTGCACTGGGGAGCCTCTGAGTGGGTGAGAGTCCATCAGGCCCAGCTTCCTGCTTCCCAGCAGCAGATGCCAGTGAGAAGTAGCACACGAGAAGCTGGGAAAACCCAAGGTGGAACTTCCACAGGGACGTTCTCCTCATCCTGGCTATCAGCTCTTTGTCTGATATGAGGAGTGTTGTATTTGCCTGCTTGCATTTGTGTCTTACAACAAGATGTAAGTGTGATTTCCTGGGTTAAGGATGAAATTGAGAGTGAAGGGTGTGTGGTCTTGATCTGCACAGCAGACTCCGGTGCTCAAGTCTGAGCTTGCTTACATGTGTGCATTGCTGCACAGCGAGTGTTTGAGGGGCCTCTTCAAAACCCATGCACAAGCATGGAGGATTTGTGTGTACAGTCCTGTAGGCATTGTCTTCTGGTGCACGTATACCAAACCAATTGGCCTTTGAGGATTTCAGCAGTTTGGTTGTGCTTTCCTTCTAGGTTAGGTGCAAACATGACACAGAAGACGACCACTGTATCTGGAGTTACAGGTTGCCTCGAGTGCAATTAGACTGTAATTTGCACTTGTTCTGTGTCTATCATAATTGCCACAGACTTTTTAAGGAGTAATTGTGATCTATAAAGCAAAATGCAGCCCTGAGCTGGCAAAACATTCCAGTTTTGCACACTTTCTCTTCACGCAGTTCCAGAATCTGCAGGACTTCCCTTTAATATTCTGTACAATCAAGACTATCTTTCAGCTCTGCTTGGTGCTACATGGCAGAAAACATTTATATCAGCAATTACTTGGCCTCTGCTCAAAGCAGGTTTGACTGAGTGTCATGAAAATGTTTATTCCTTTATGCAGTAGCTTATGCACACCACTTTCTTGTTCCTTACATTTAACTGTATGCAATTTTAAAACTGAATAATGGCAGCAGCCTTCAGCAGTATATAGGAAGCAGTTTCAACAATCTTACTCATTTTGAGTAAAAATACTTTACATGTAATATAAGGCATTTTCAGAACTGAACTATGCTGTGTGTATATACAGTATAAAATGCTATAGAAGGGAAATACTCTTATGTTTCAACAGTAAGGCAAGTTAGAAATCTGCATGTAAAATGGTTTCCATTAAGCTAGTGAATGAGCTGATGATTTTGTTAATTCTAAGTGACTGTGTTGCCACAGCTTCATAGATCCCAGCAGGCTAAACATGAAACCTGCACTGCATGGTAATTTATTGCTCCTTTTATTCTAGAATGTCAGAAAGATGATTGGAGGAGAAATCTTGCTAAATCTCTTTAAAAAGACATATTTTAGAGTTAGGAAAGCTAAGATGACATCTGGGGTACAGGGAGCCCCATGTCCAGGGAGGAGGATGGTGCAGGAGGACCTAAGGGTTTTGCCTGCATCCAATCCAGGCTTGCAGCATGCTTTCTTTTGATCCTTCTGACCCTTGGAGTAGATGTGGCTTATCTCCTTGCTGCCTCACGGCTAGATGCTTCTTTTGATCCTGTGCAAGGCAGGATGTTCAGCCTCTGAACCTTGCACTGCATACGTGTAGGAGAACTTCAAGCTGGGACTTGCCAAATCGACGCACCTGGATGGATGGGTGGGACATGAAGCTGAGCTCTTGTCCCTCTGACTAGGGAAGGCGAGAACGAGTCAAAGTTGTGCCTGAGAACTGGAAGATGAAACAGGCCGTGTGCCCACCAGGGGTGTGGTGGGAGGAGGGGAAAAGTTAAGAAATATACAAGTTAAAATGGGACAAAATAAAATTGATTTTTAAGTTCTTGTTGATTAACTTACTGGAAACAGAAGGGAAAAAAAAACAAACAACAAACAAGCAAAGAACCAACACCACAGAGTAATTGTGCTAATGGATCATTTAATTACATTACACCAGTCTGTTTAATATTATCAAAATATTCTTATTCAGATTTATTATTTTTTTTTATTTTCACACAAAATCCCCAGATGCTGATATTCTTTCGGGTATTGGATACAGTATTAAGCAGCTTATTTGGCATGAAGCCCCACTGTTAGCTGATGCCTGGGAGCTCAATATACTTACAGCACAGCCTTTAAGTCTTCCCTCTGTAATCTTACCAAGTTAGCTTTTGAGGAATAAGTTTTTCCCTACCCTAAGTTCTCCTTCCTGCAAGACTTCCCAATGTTCTCTGCCCCACTGGTTAGGAACATTCCACCACCATTTCAGGAGCCTGATTCCTTAGGAGTGATATATTTTGAATACTTAATGGAGTGCTTGCAGAAAATTAAGTTAATACCTCTGTTCTTCCTTATTTTAAGTGAATGAGTGAGAAACACAAATCTGGAATGACTCTAAAGAAAACCACTAGTAAGAGCCATAAGTCCGTGACCACCCAGTAGTGGAAACAGGGATGTGTGTGGGGTGAGGCTGTTTTAAATCTGGAACTGATTGCATTCACTTCAGCACTTCCCTGCATGCTTGTTTCTATTTGCAATTTTTAATTCGAAATTTTATTTTTAGCTGGGTTTATTTTAACGATTTAAATTAACAAACTGGATTGGTTTTCTAATTGCAAGCAATATTAATTGTTAAAACTGCATCTAACTGCATCTAGAAGGGACTTAAAAGGAATTTAAAATAAAATAATGATGTACCGACGCACAAAAATACAGAGCTGTGTAAACACTGATGAGAGTTTGGGGTTCTGGATGTAGGTGTGAGTTGTTTTTATTAGATTATTGAAGGAGAATTTCAGGTTTCTGGGTGGCCTGTAGCAGATTGATGGCTTTTTATCTGCAGCCTGCTGCGTTTGGCCAATGTGTAGAGTGTACTCAGTTTTGTCCTTTTATAGAGGCTCCCCTACTTTATGCATATTATTTTTTTGCTTTTTACTTCCTTCCAGGATTGTTCCCTCATTCATCCCTGGCACTGCTGCCGTCTTTCCTAACTAACAAAAAATTCCAGCTGAAGCACAAACAAAAGCTGAAGAAACAGAGGCCCCACATGGATAATCTCATAGATTATTCCATGATTAATTATCCCAGATTTATCAAATGTCACATCCAAATAAGGTCAAACATGTAATTGTGACCTTCTACAAGACACGCAGCCATTGCTTTGCACAAGATTTGATTTTTGTCATGGAAAGCTTGTAGGGACTTCCAGTAGCAATAAAGAAAAACAACCAGAAGTAATGCTGATACATTCTGAGCTATGTACTCACCACGTCAAGGAGATTGATAGTGACTGACACCAATGATGTGCCACGGACAAAAAGATGTCTCTTTTGTGCCTGTCCTTTGCTTACACTCTTGTCGCATCCTATTCACCAACCTGGAGCAGTGATCCTCTTTTGTGTCAGATCAAAAATGCCTGTGCTATTGTAAGTGGATTGTGTACACTGCCATTTTGTTTTATTTTTCACAGTTAGCCTCATTTGTATTTTAATCACTCAAATGAAAAAGCACAATAATCGGCAATGAAATACACGTATCTGTATTGGTTAATTGGATGGGTTTCATCTTTTTAATAGGTTCTGAGCCCTGAGTCGCAGAGGGAGACTCACAAATGCACTTCATTTTCCCTGATTTCACATTTAGGTCTCTGCATTAGCTATAAATGTGTAAAACCACATGGAGGTAGTTCCTATTTACTACAGTGCTGAGGAGGCCCACAGCTCTTTTTTCTTCCACCATATGGCTGAAGTAACTTGCACACAAGCAATTTGTTCTGATTCAGCTGTTTCAGCAGGAAAGATTTGCAGAAGCAGGATTGGGAAATACACAGGATTCTCTTTCACTTCTGTGACAAAAGTTATATTTCTAATTAGTCTCTGCTAGTCTTCCAAGGGCAGCCTGTAAAAGTTTAATTCTGCATCTCAAGTGCTGATAAGGCCTTTTTTCCTGTACTTAGGAACCACTTCTGAAACCATTTTCAGATTTTTTAAAAAGTTTGTTCCTTGAGAAATTCTGTTGGATATAAGTGAGAGTTTTGGACTATTTTCCTCTCAATAAATAGACTTAATATTTATTTATGTAACAATACAAGGAGCAGGGGGTAGTGCTGAAAATGCAGCATCATCAATACCTTTAGAGGACCAGCTGTTGGGAAGATGTTATACAGTGCATGTATATTATTTATAATACCTGTAGGTCCATGCTTTGCACATTGAGAAGGAAAATGTGTATATCTACTTTTAAATTGTTACCTAATAATGGATAGGAAAAGCCTACAGATGAACGTATCCACTGTTTCTTTGTTACACAATAGTATCACAAAATAAAAGCAACCAAATTTACTAAAATCTGAGGAGTAAAAGAAAAAAATGAAGAATGCCATTTAAAATAAGCATCAGTTGAGTAAAAGGTTAACACTTAAGTACATGCATTGGCTAATATCTGTAACAAACCTAAGGAACAGAAAAAATGTGCAGTATAAAACGCCTCATTAATCTGCAGTGATGCTCTGGTCATTTTAAAATAACAGCAGCTGAATGAACGTGGTGTTGCTTGTGTTTAGGAAGGGGGCACACAACATCCAAAGGCTATATAAAATGTCTTGTGATATTGCATGAGATAAATTCAGTGATGCCATTCAGCTCTGATACAGCATCCTATCAGCACTGCTATGGTTAAGAGCCTGTGAGAGAACAACCCTTTAATATCATCAGCCCTCAAGTTTTCACTTTAAGCTGTTTCTAATTGTGTTCAGCTAAAACTTGGCATACAATTTAGGGCCTTGGATGCAATTTTCATTTCTGTAAGAAAGAAAAGGGGGGAGAAAAAAAGGCAGAATTTTAATCTGTTCTGTTCCCAGAGTTATTAAGTGGTAAACAAGGTGAAACTTTCAATGTTGCAGTCATTTTTCCCAAATTTGTCCAAGTGTGATTCCTTACTCTAAATATAATGTAATATGCAATGTAATATAGTACATACATGTGCATATATAGCCAAGAACTAATCAAAACACTGAACTCTGAACCTTCTGCAACAAACCAAATTAAGATCTTGGTTTCAGGAGAGGCAGGGGGTGAGGGATGTAATGACCAGAGAAGGGGCTCTCTATGTAGAAAATTGTATTAGCCTTCATCAACACCAGAATACTAAAATGAAGAGTCAATCTCAGAACCAGCACCTAATGTGGGTTTCAGGAAAGCTCCAAAATGAGTGAGTGGATATGCCCCATCCTGTATTTCACTCATTCCTGACCCCCCCAGGGCCTGCCCCCTCCTTGCACTGCTGCCAGAGCCAGCTGGCTTCCTGCACCCTTTCATCAGCAAAGATTGCAAGATAGATATTCCAGCCTTGCAGAGCTTTGGGCAAATAAAGCACATCTGCCTATTCCCAAAGAGACGATGGAACTGAAGGGAAAAATCTTGGGAGAAATGTTGTGTTTGTGGTTGATACATCTGTGGTTGATACATCTAGCTCCACCGAGTTGGAAAGAGGAGAGAAATGTTCCTTCCTCCCCTCTCCCCACCCACAGCTATGATAGTTGGTGGAAAAACATCTTCTGCCATCTACAGACTGCCTTTTGCTTAGGAAGACGTGGTGCTCGACAGACCCCTGTTGGAGGAACATCCACCCAGCTCATCGTGAGGACAAAGAGAGACAAGGGAAACTGGAGCTCAGCAGAAGAAGAGAACCATGACCAGTTACAGAAAGAGTTTCCCCTTCTTTCCCCATCTTTTGTCTGGGGGGGCCTCTGATGCTGACTCTGAGAAGAACCAACAGACACTGCATGATGTTTATTAAGATGACACCACGATCCAGCAAATCCATAAAGGCACGAAAACTCACATCGTTGGCTTTTTGGAGTTTGCCTAGATATCATGCTTCTTCCCAGCTTCTATCATATCATGGCAATATGAAAACGTGTTCTTGAGCAGCAAGTGTGTGGTGCTGTGGAGAGACAGCCAGCAGCTGAGGAGGGCAGTTGATAAAATGCAAAGGAAAGGAAAGAGGGCTGGAATCTCTGCACCAGACGTCTGTGCTGATTTTGCTGACTGCGGGAATAGTGGCCTTAGGGGCATTTAATAAAAAACTGTTAAAGAAGAGACAGGGCTGTGGCTGTTTTACTCATCCATTAACTGGATATGTATGAGAACAGACATTTCTCTCCCTAAAGGAATATAGCAGTGGACGTGCAGTCTTTGCACGGGTGCTCTGCTCTCTGTTGTCCAGGAGAATTGCTCCTTAAAGATGCAACACAGCTTTTGCCATCTTTATGGTTTTGTTGAAGTTTTGTTGTTTGTTTCTTTCTTTCTTTGGTACAAATTACTTTCTTACAGCTGAATTCTGTATTACACCCAATGTAATGCTGATGCAATTTCCACAAAAAGAGCTATAATGGGGAATACCAACTTGGTGTATAATGCTTGCTTGCTTACTTGACTTTACAAGTACTTTATAATGAATTTATAAAGCATCTCACTGAAATGCACAGTCTGCAGTAGTAACAGTGAAAACCAATTAAATTTGGACCTGTGCAAATATGCCTTATCTCCATTGAGATCAGTGAAAGCTGACCTGTCCTACAATTCTTTCTATAACCTTTGGGTAGTTAATTTATAGCAATTTAGGACATGGCTTCTCTACCTTGACGTATCCCTTAGGTAGGCAGACACGTGGTGAAGTCTTTCAAGAGCGTGCGCGACATCCTCAATTCTCAAAGTCCCCAGTGGAGGTGAGGCACTGCCTCCTGCTGATTCAGAACTCTGATCATTTCCTATATCTGCACACTTTACAGCTCCGCCCTCCAACTTCCCAGAGGAATGAGTGGCAAATGTTCCCACTGAACTTAGTTGGGAGCTACACAGAAGCATGAAAATCATCCTAGGTAACGAGATGCCTGGACGACTGCAGAAATTAGTTCTTGCTAATTAACCTTTGCAGTTCAGAGGTGTTCACCTGATTGCTTTCCCTCTCCAGGAGTATTTTGTAGTTTCTTTTTTTCTAACCAAAACCCATCAACTCCTCTTGTAGACACCTTCTTTACAAGCAATACTTTAGAACAAATTTACTTAACTCCTATTAAAGGTGTTTTCATCAACTAAATGTTACCATATGGACTCTTTTATGGTAGGAAGAAAATCACTTCTGTTTTGAAAATGGAGAAGGAAGGGAGGAAGGGAGAAGAAACCACTGAAGACCTGCAGGTCCTGATGCAAATGGTGTATATCACCCCAAAATAATGTGCAAGTGTACGAGACAACAGGCGCTCTGTCTAGCCCAATTTTTGTATTCAAGGTCATCCTTCCGGCTCTACCTTAGAAACTGGCCTTATTCTATAGAGGACATTGAATGATAACACTGCAAGTCAGCTGACTGCTGTGTCACAGAGCTGCTGCTTTCTACATTATCGCAACTGCCAGAGCTCTTAGTGCTGCAGTTTTCTAGTCGCAGTGCGGCAAAGCAGACGCATAGACCCAGGCACAAAGCAGCATAGATTTTTTATTCTCATCTCTATTTTTTTGTCCGAGAGACGTTTTCCTGGTGTTAGCACAGGAGCAGACACAGCCTGGATATGCTAGCTCCAGCCTGGCAGCACTTTCGGCTGAGCAGGGACTGCGTGGAGCTCGGTGCCCACGCTGCCGCTGAGGAAGAACGCTGCTCTCCCACTCTGTGCCGTGACGATAACCTGCAGCCACAGGACCGCGGAGATGGCGGCACTTGTCTCTGTTTGCCTGACTGGGGCCTTTGCAGGTGCTCCCCTTCTGAAGCCGTGCTGGCGTTCCCGGGCCGTACAGATGGGTAATATAATTTGCTGCAGTTTCTTACATCAATGTAGCAAAGCTCAAGCGAGCACCCAGACTCTGACCTAAATCAGTCCCAGTTCTTCGGGATACAGGGCAGCAGGCGACTGGCAGTGATACAACCAGCCATCAAGTGGAGAGGCTCTGGGACTGCAATCTGTATGGGTTGGAGTCTGAGAGAATGAAACAGTTCCCGTTATTCGGTCGCTTCTCCTTCTAATAATACAATTGCTACAACTGCTACTACTACTGCATCTGTTTTTCCTTGCCTGAAAGAAGCTACTCCTTGTGCTCTCTCCGCGTGGGTATTTGCGTAGATTAGTCTGTCGGTAATGCAGCCCTTATCTGCTTCTGCTGGAAACCAGGGCACGAAGTCAGCCTGCCTTAACAGTTGTTTCTTTCTGCGTGATGCTATGCAGCTAGAATGGGTTACACTGACAACAAAGGAGCCAGCACAAAGCATCACTTTATTTGCTGGACTGCTACAGGAACCCGACTCATCTTTGCTACGAAGCCCTGTTTGGTTTTGTGGGGTTTTTTTGTTGTTTTTTTTTTTTTTTTTTTTTTTTGCAATCCATCTAATTGAAGAGCCTAACAGACACCGTCGTGGATGTGGGTTTTAATGATTTGGAAAAGACAGCCTGTGGAGACTGCGATTGGAGACTGCAACACGCTTAGGTTATTGCCAATTTGAAATACTTGGTTTGTGAAGCACAGCCCTAAGGGACAAGTGCAGTAACTGAGAGAGAGATCGTAGATAAAGAAATAAAAATGACAAGCATAATGGAGGCTCTGCAAGAAACTGTCAGGGAATCAGTTCATGGATGGCAATTTCACCAGTCTGAATCTGAATAATTCATAGATTGAAATTACCCTGCTTTCACCTTTCCATTTAAACTGGCACGATCTGAATCTCTAATAAATTTTCAAGATAAAGTAAAATGCCAATTTGAATCTGAAGAGCTTTTAAAACCAGATGCTACACCCCGTGTCTTTCGGTACCTTTCACAATTATCCTGTGAGAGCCGCACTTCATCACGAAGCACCATTACCAGTGAAAATTACGGTGATTACAATAGCAACAATAGAATACCGTCAAATGATCTCCAATTTACCTAATTTACCAAGGTTGACTGTGTGCCCGTTGTGCTTCACTACGTCTGGCATCGGATCAATATCACAGAGGAGGAAAAATGCCTCAGTGTATGCTTCCTTTTGGTGCCGTTAACTTTGACAGCACAGGAAAATCTATCTCCCGTTAAATGTTTTTACAGCCCATCTGCATGCCTGCCGTAGGATCTGATTGATTCTCCATCATTTTCTTTACTTCTGAGTATTGGATGTTATTGCGTTACTAATTTGTTTCTAACGCGTACTCCTGCACAAAGGCTGCAGCAAATGAGTAACAGCACAGCGACTGCACTGCTGCAGCAGTAGCGCTGCTCTCTCTCACAGGGGAAGCCAAAATGAGTTCGGTGCCTTATGTGAATAATCACTTGCATCTGGGTTATAAATGCTTCCAAGCATCGCTCATCTTGGTTGCACTACGTGAGAAATGTGTGCAAAAGTCGTGGTCAAGGGAAATGGTTGTGTGTAATCCTAAGATTTTTTCCCCTATCCAGCAATCAGCGTGAGGCTGTGAGAGATAGGCTGCGACTCTTTCAGTAAACATGTGTGTGTACACATGCATGCACGTACATAGGAGGTAAGGATAGTATGCGTTGTGATTGTGTGCTGATCAGTGAAAGCAACATTTCTCTGACAAGTCAGGCACAGTGTTTTGCCACAGTCTGCTCAGTTGTAACAAATCCCACTTTTGGAGTGTACATTTTCCATAGGACAATGCGTGACTGCTGGAACAGTAAGTACCATTTATACAGCATGTCGGTGCCTATAGCAGTGCCACGGAATGGGATTTTAAGCATAGTTTGACTACAGTGTGGATAAGTAAGAAACATGCACAGAAGGCTACAACAGGCATTCCTCCTGGAGAAGACTGTGTCTGTTGTCTGTATGTGTGTGAGTTGTATACATCAATCTTGTTTTTTCTTTTATGACCAGATTTACTCTGCCTCCACGGAGTATTTGCTAAGGAAGGTAAGCAATATTTCTTCTTACTTGTGTGACTGTGTTGTATTTCTTTGGGGAAAATGCATGTTTATAGCACATAGTTATATAATACTGAGTGATTTCATGTCATCTAATTAGGTATTTCAGTATCTGTTCACATTAGATCTGGAATTAGATCTGGACAAGAAAGTCTATCTAATTTTTTTTTTTTTTTAATTCAAAAAGCACTTATGGAATTGCTGCACAAAAATAATTGGCTTCTTACTCAGCTTTGACTGTAACATTATTAAATAAGAGCCTATTTTATGTAAATGCTAATGTTATTTAAGCCTATGTATTGCAGATATTCTGTCTTTTACAGCACTGTTTATTGCATTTCTAAATTTCTTGTACATGAGTGAATACTGTTCTCCAGAGGTATAAGAGGCAGGAGGCTTTTCTATAACATGAGCTGTGATAACAAAGGAATTTGAAAGGGCACAAAATCTGATTACAGGAAAAATCTTGAATTTTAGATTATTAATTAAGACAATTTAATAGTTTTTCTTAGCATACTTTCAAGTTACTACTCTATCTGGAATTAAGTAGTCCATTCAGTGCCATATTTATGTTCTTCATATTCCCATGGTATCCACAACTTAACAAAGAAAAATTCTTGCACAGAGCAAAGACTGAAACTCTGGTGAAAGTGTAAAACCAACGTTATGTTACTGTGGTAATAAACCCAGAAGATTCAGACCAAATTTTGCAGAATGTAACTAGATGTTTTGGCTTTGTTGTTTTGTGATGAGTATTTTATGGTTTTGTGTACACAAATATAACATATGCTGGTATAACTGCTATAGGATCATGCAGACAAGACTTAGAGTGCAAAGTTCTGCTATTGCTTATGTGATTATAATTATTACCATATTCACATAGCCTATGCTGTTTTGACATTAGGGTCTGTTAGCCATTTTGGTTCTATAGTGTCCTTAAGTTTCAGATTTTTTTACTAGCCTTGTCTGCTGTGACAGTCAGCAGAAAGTGGCTTCTCATGGGGTGTGGGATGTCCCCATTAGCAGCTGCATAGCAGAACTAACACAGAGTTTAAATGCTCCTGAAGCCTTCATCTCAGGGCCTGATACCAATTGTACTCTGATTCACTTTGGAGTCTCCTTAACTCATTCTGTATTACTGAATTCTTAGTGTGCCATTGGCTTTCTCCCACTGCTCCACACTGGCCTCATTCTTTCAAAACATGCCGTGCTGGCCAAGTCTGTTGCTGTCTGTCACTGTAAAGGCCCAGAGGATGTATGAGAGTGGCCTCGGAGGTGAGGTCAGCTGTGAGGTCACTCTGTTCCAAAGCACTCTGAAAAAGGTGGAGAACCTCAGCAAGTAAGCCCTGCATTTTGGGCTGGTGGATGTTTCAAAGAAGACAGCCTGCACAATCTAACGAGGATAAAAACATTAAAAAGTTTTCAACCATGGAAATCACAAAATGAATATTTGTGATATAAATCCATAAAAAGCATAAAACCCATGTAGTATAGCCAACTGCATCATGAATGCATTTCCTGATACGTCTATAGCTAATTGGGTGCAGCTACAGCTGAAGGGCTTAAGCTGTATCATTCATTGTCTGTGGTGAAATTAATGGCAGAACTTACAACATTAAACTTCTAACACAGAGCCACTAATATTAACAACTGCGATTCAACAGTTAATCTACATGATATTGCAAGATGTATTGGTCTGATTTTGTGCTTATGTTTTCATTGTGTTTTACATGTCTATAAATTATTCTGCAAAATTAGGGCTGAACCATTTCTTCACATGAGTTTCCAATCAAACAGAATTATTCACTTGAGTACAATTCCTTCAGTGTGTTCTGCTGGACCCACACCTTCATCTACATCTAGACACTGATCACTGTTCAGTCACACACATGAAAAATCTATTGGAGCCCATTCTTCTACCAGTAAGTTCATGGCAAGACTCCATGTGCCACTGACATTAAAAAAAGTGTTAATTTGTTTTCTTCTTGTTTAACTGTAAAAGTCTAGTCCAGCATATCTGACATCATGCTGGAACAAAGATGTGTTCTATTCACTCGATCACAGGTTTATTCACAAAGGAAGGGACCTTCTTGACTGCAGTTTTGCTGATAATATTTGTGCTCATTAGGTCAGCATTCTTATTAGCTACTTTAAAACATGTAAGTTCTGATCTGTAATGGTTGCATCTGCTTGGACAAAAGCCCTGAGAGTAGGAGAGCCCACCACGTTTTCTTTGTTTTCCATCTTACAATTTCTTTGAATTGATTGTAGCTGTCTGTGGAAATATGAGCCCCAGAGAATACAAAGAGATGCATTATTGATAGCTATGTACAAAGCTTCTCCAGATTCCTGTGCGCTCTGCCTGCTATGAAATTCACACCATTATTCCCAAAATCTTAGGCAAAAATCTTAGGAATAAAGTAAGACTGAAGTAACTTAAAAGAATAAAAACACTTCCAAACCATCAACTTCAATGCAGAAAGCTCAGTGTTAAACAGATCAAAATCCAAATGAATTCATAAATCCATTTGAAATACCTAGAAAGTTTACCAACTTTTTAGTGCTGTATAATAGCCATGGAATGTGATGGGTGTAAACAGTATTGCTAGTCATGTTTACATTACAAGCAATATTTAAAAAACCCTTGGCTTTAAAATAGTTGCATCGCTTCTCACAGCATCTGTTCACTTTCTTTATGAGCTATAAATGTAGACCTGCTCTGTGCTTTTATCTATACTCCTGCAACATTATCAGAAGTTCTGAAAATTGAATGATTTCTGACTGACAGAATGTGCAAAATACATCCCAAAATGGGAATTGCAGTGAAGGTAATGGTTTTCCCAGTTCTCATACCGTCAGAGCTTATTGTGAGTTCAAATCAAGTTAAACTCCTAATTATGCTAGAATTTTTCATAATGAACAGAAAAGAAAAAACTTGGCTTTTTTTCCCCAAATATTTCTAACACTATTTCTATCACAGGTGTTGTCTCGAATGTTACCAACCAATTATATACAAAAGCCTATTTGAAACAGTATGCCACATCTATAGCTAGGCAAGAATTGCCAGAACGCACACTATGAATTAGCACCAGTGGAAAATACTAAATTGGGAAATGCAGTTATTAAAATCAAACAAACAAAAACAAAAAATAAAAATGGAACAACAACCAACCCCTCCAACTCCAAATTTGATTTTATTTACCTGTAGGATTGCCATTGTACTGTTAACTTACACTGAATATTTTACAGAACTTGTGCAGTACTGAACGTAGTCTTGAATTACGTGCAGTTACACTCAGTGAAACATTCATCAAAAAGGTTTTTCTCATACTCGTTCATTTCTGTTCCTTCTGCTACCTGTATTCATTCAAAATGTGTCTCCAGTGATGGCAGCAGTGAGTCATTCCTCTGACCTGCAAGTAGTGAAAGGTGCTGAGAAACTTTAAGTAGCCTGGGGAATGGGTGTAATTGTCAAAAGTGGAAACTGGTTGATTGCCTAGGGGAGAAGGAGGCATGCTGAGGGACTTGGAGGATGGGAGACAACCCATCTACTGCACACTTCTGAAGGTCTGGAAGAGGAGGAAGACATTATTGCTCTCTTCCAATATCTGAAAGGTTCTTACAGCAGAGTGAGGTTGGTGTCTCCTCACTGGTGGCAGGACAAGGACAAATGGCCTCAAGTTGTGCCAGGGTAAGTTTAGGTTGGATATCAGGAAGCACTTCTTACAGAAAGGGCTGTTAAGCACTGCAATAGGCTGCCCAGGGAGGTGGTTGAGTCACCATCCCTGGATGTGCTTAAAAACCATTTGGATGTGGTGCTCAGGGACCTGATTTAGCAGAGGGTTGTTAAAGTGAGGGGAGTATGGTTAGGTGGTTGGACTTGATGATCTTCAAGGTCTTTTCCAACCTGAGCAATTCTATGATTCTTCTGACTTCAAGAAGTCAGCACAAGAAACAAGGAAAAAAAGAAAAAAAAAAAGAAAAACAGGAAAAAAGATCATTATAAGGTACTTGAAGTGTAAGTACATCTTTAGTTTCTGTTTTCACAGGAAACTCTTCTGTAAATTTGCCATATTTCCTAAAAAATTCAACTTATCAATCAACACTGAGACGGGAGTACAATTTCTGTGACCCAGTGTACTGTTCATGCACAGCGATACAACTACCTATGCCCTGGCACAGTAGTACCTATAAGTAGACCATACATTTCATATTATCCCAAGCAATTACGTCCCATTTACAAGGGCAAGCTTAAATACTATTTTTGCCTTTCCTTTAAGTGATGTAGGATACCTGGTATTATGCACAGAGTCAGCATGGATTCCATTTTCTAAAATAGAATCGTTTTCTTGTCTGTATCTTGTCTGTATCAGTCTTATCACCTACCTGTTCCCTAGGGACAGTTTTGCAAACTAACTGGCCTGAGCTGGTTGTGAATTGCATACAGTTTCAGCTTTTTTGACATTCAACCTCTATTTTAGTATATTTAGGAGTTAAAGTGTGTCCTCTCTGACACAGACCTTGGTTCTAGGCAACCATTTAAAACGGACCTTTTATGAGCTGCACTTCATCTCCCCAGTGCTTGGCAATTGAGTCTGACTTGCTGAAGTGCTGAGTTCTCGCAGCTGTAGCAGACCAATGAAAAACACATTCTCTGTGGTATGCATGGAATTGTCTCAACCCCCTAACAAGATGAGACCGTAGCCATGACAATAGGCTGAAAGCTGAAGACGTGGTTGGAGAAGGGAGCCCTGTGGAGGAGAGATGACCTTGCTCTGTCCAAATCTCCCGTGTTTACCGTAGAATTTTTGACTGCAAACTTGTTTATGGTGATCTTATTGATGACAAACCACATAAATCTAGCAGATGTAGCATAAAAGGATGCCTAAGAGAAGGTCAGGGGGGAATTGAAACTCAATACTTTGGGAATTCTGGATAAATGCTCTCACAGACTGAGGAAACCCCTATTGATTGGACAAATGCTGGAAGATGGACTGGTGATTTCTTTTACCATCCATCTCTCTGTCTCCCCACAACGCCCTCCATCTCTCTCTCTTTCCCACATAAAATTGTTGTATAATGCAAGGCTTATTATGATTTCTTATGAAATTGCATACTTTGCCGCACAGCTTAGGTATAAATATAAGAGAGCCAGTACTTCAAAGGTAATCATAGTACAGAGATTCTCATTAAAACTGATGATTGTGTTTGGACCTTGAGTATTATTTTACCTCAATCTAACCCAGATGGGATTTATGAGCCTGGTCACCCTTCTGTCTCTTTGTGGATGGGATGTGACATCTTAATTTGGTGGAGTTGGCAGGATCTCTTTGGAAGGTCTGGAGGCCACCTTTCAGCTACACACCAGGAAGGCTATAAACTGGGAGAGGTATGAAGGGTACTGATGTTCCACCTGATAAGCAGGCAGGGAGTATCAGGACGTGACCTCTCAGCTATACACCAGGAAGGCTATACTCTGAAGGAGGTACAGGCTGTGGCAAGACATGGCTGCCCCAGGAAAAGCCAGTGCTTGACTGCTCCACTGTTACTGAGAAGCTGGAAAAGTGTAATGCAAGTCCTTCTTACAGGAAATGACCTGGGTTCAGAACAACTGTCACGATCCTAGTGCTGTAGCAGAAAGAATTGCAACCCTTTCTAAGGAGCAGAAAATGTGGTTGGGGAAAGAAAAATACAAGAAGTTAGCTGAGACAGAAACTGAGATGGAATAGGAATGGAAGGTATCACTGAGTGGCAGAGATCAAGTCTTGTTATCAGAAGGTGAGGCACAGGGATATGGGGGGCCTGGCGTTTTTTTTCATAACTATCAGTGATCCAGCAGAACCCTGGTCATTAACTCAACAGGCTTCCTATTGGACTAGAGACTTGGATCCCTTGGAAAAGGGAGATCCAGTGAATATTGAGATCTCACTGTAAATCATTTGACAGGAAGTGTGCAAAAGGAGACTTATCTCCAAGTGATGCATGATAGGCATTTAATCCAGCAACAGCCTTCTCCTATGCTACTAGCAGTCAACACCAACAGAATGACACTCCCAATCTGGAGTCTGCCAGACTCTCTGAAGTTATATGCAGTTCATTGCATCGGCCCCATGTGCTGGATTGAGGGAGAGGGAAATCGAAGAAAGCCCATGTTCTGATAAATGATGCAAGAAAGATAGGAATTGTGGGGAGTGTTAGAGGAAAATCTCATAGGAAGTTTGCATTCCCGTTGCCAGTGTTATGTATGCAAAACCATGAGCATCCTCCCCTGGATATGAGGAAAAAAAGACTGAATTCCTGCTCAGTCATGGAGTTGTCTTCAGCACAGAGGAAGTTCGTTGCCACATGCTGTTAGCAGTTCTGTATCTCAGCATTTTCCTCTTTCTGTGTACCGACCTTGTCACAATCCCTCTGCTCACTCAAGCCACCTTCGCTGGGCTTCCCCAGACCCTTCCCAACAGCTCTGCATCAGTACCACTCCATTCCAAGTCTTTGGATGGTCAATCCTAATATTTTCTACACAGACTTTCCTTTGCTGCTGTTCTTTATACTCCCATCAGCCACACAAAAAAAAGTTGAGCTTGTGTTTTTTTGTTTCCCAAGGAGAATGCCTCCTTTATCATTCCCCATCTGATGCAAATGCCCCATATGGAATTTTCTAATTGAATGAAGTCTGTTAGTATTGTAGGCAGCACAGAACAAGGTCATGGTGAGAAACATCGAGAAGCTTTAATGGAAGTTAGTGTTACCTGCATGCTCTTCCTTTGCCTATGCCACATACAGATTTGTATGTGCATACCTCCATTTTACTGGGAAAATAATAATTTTACTATGAATTCATTTTCCTTAATAGCAATAAGAATAACCTCACTCTGTACTTGGGAATAAATATACACATACATGTGTATGTGTATATATACACAAAATTTGGTGATTGTATCACTAATAAACAAAAGTTGTGAAGTTGACTACTTGAATGAATTTTGAGTGGTACTCTGGGGATAGCAGGAGTGAAAAATAAAAGGCTGAGTACCAAACTGTAGTAGTCATTCTAGTTTATCTGTAAAGAGTTAAAATGTTGCCATAATTTGATATAGAAAAATTCCCAACCTTCTTGGATTAAGAGAGGTCCTTTCATTTTCCACTATAGCAGTGGCCCAGGGACTCTTGGCCGGTATACATCTCTGAAATTATTACCTTCTTGGTAGATTAATAGTTCAATTTCTTCTAGAGTTTCTGTGCATTCATAACAATAGTCCAGAAAAGAATTGCATTTTTATATACTATTCACACTTCTTGCAGAAAACATCAGTATAATTGTGCAAAGCACCACATGAAGGGAAAACAAAAGAGTTACACTTGGGAGCTGATTCTCATCTGGCTGATGAACAATCACCATGTGAGAAAGCAATGTGCTGCTTTGAGATTACTTTTAGAAAACAGGCAGAACAAAGCTACGAACTAAAATCTGAAAGATTCACATTATACATGCAACCACCTTGTCTTGAACAACCTCACTGCAATTCTCTTATCTATTTTTATTAAAAACATGCAAATGTAGTGTTGGATTGATGATTGCATTTAAAAGAGAGAAAATACCATCAAACCCTTGAAGAAAAAAGCTGTCATTTCAGGCTCTGATTAGGTGCTAGAAAAAATGAATATAATGATAATAATAATAATAACTAACCAATTGCTCTCATAACATTATACATTTACATGTAGCAGAATGTAATTTGATTTGCACGACTTCCACCTGCCAGTGTCCCGAATGTTCTATGAGGGCTCTCCAAAAATAATGCCTCCTATTTTATTATGCTGATCTGTAACACTGGAAGTGAAAGTTGGTGGTATGGCAGTAGAGGTTGAACCTGCCTGCCAATATGCTGCTTCATTTTGTTGCCATGTCACAGAGGGCAGCAGAAGGGCAGCCTGACATGGGAGTGTGTATGAAGAAAAGGTGTCACTCAATTCCTCCATGTGGAAAAAATGGCACCAACCAACATTCATGGATGCCTGCTGAACATTGAATTAAAATGAATCAAAATTCGAGCTTCATATTTTTAATTATTTCGCATTATTTTTACTGCGTCTTTGCACGACTTGATTGCAGTCAGCAACAAAACTGGACAAGTATGAAAATGTCTGTTTTTGCTCTATTTCAGACAGTTCATCCTTAAATCTATAACTACCCATAAACATATGTGCTTCCAAACACATACTTCTGTCCTTTATTGATGGAAGAAAGGCAGGCATTCGGATCTTCTTTGGGAAAGAAATAGTACATTTCAATATTAGGTGTGCAAAAAGAAATCAGCATAGGAAAATTTCAAGCAAAATTTTGTGTCACTTTAAACAAATTCATTTCAATAATCAAATTAACTTGCCATTCTTTTTTAATTCTGCACATATATCACATGGACGTGCTTTTTTTCTTGTTTAGATACATTTTCCTAATTTAATTCTGTCACTTTGAGGGCTATTACATTTTTTTTTCAGCAGGTGGAGTGTAGCCTCTTATAGCCAGCCTATGTAATCGTGCTTCTTCTCCATTATCAAGGCAGGGAGTTTCTCTGTGCCCTTTTTCTCTGTGTGTTACAGCCATCATACTCCACAATCTGGCCAAGTACAGTAACAAGTGTGACTTTTGATATGCTATTATATCATGCTTTGATATATTTTTGTAATATCTGATGAGCAGTTATGAACTGTAAGCTAATAGCTTATGCATACTCCAGTTTATAATATCGCTTCCTCCACAATAAATCTTTTTAAAGTGGCCTCACAGAAATAATATAAATGATAATCTGTTTATGATGAAAATATATGTATAATTATATACAGATGTCTACACACAAATTTGACACGACTTTCAAATACGTATATGCAACCATTTCCCTGTTTTCAGTGGGATTCTGTCACTTGTTTATATTTTGGCACTGGTAGAGGAATATCTTTATTCTACAATTTTGCCTTTGCAATATTTACTTTCTCCTTCTGCTCCTTGGATTTGCTGACAAAGCAAAAATAGAGCATAAAAAGAAAACAAAGAAGAAAGAAAATTAGCATGTGACAAATTGCATCTTTCCAGTCAGAAAAATCAGCTTCCAGACACTGGAATACAACGTGATGCCTTTTATCAAGTTAAACTGTTTACACAAACAGTTACACAAACACAAACGTGATTACAGATACCATCTACATATGGATGACATTTGCTTAAGCAATATTTCTAATACATAAATGCGATTGAATATAAATACAAAATATGGTTTGATTTCTATATAGTTATGTGTATATATATATTTTAATCCTGCTTTCAGAAAATGGGCACCAATTATGCTGGAAGCTATCTCCTGGATGATCAAAATACAGTTCTTACCTACATGAGAAATACGCCTCTAGAGTTTTCCATTATCTTAGCAATCCTCTGTGTTAAATAGTTTGAGGATGGATTTTTTGTTGTGTTTTTTTTTCCTCCCCACTACATCTATTAAAAAACTACTCTAGAATCTCACCACTTTTCTAGTCAGAAAACTTCCAGTTTCCAGCCTACATTTATTTGTGTCCAAATTTCACCCACGTGTTCTTGTGCCAACATTGTCCAGTAGAGTAAATAGTTCTTTTTTCTGCCTACTGTTTACCAGCCTATTGTGTTTTTAGAGGATAATTATTTCCTGTATCAGCCTTTGTTTCAGCTAGACTAAACAAGTAAAAATAGTGCAGCCTTTCTCACAAGAAGACTTCTGCCTAGTAATTACTGCAGCTCTTAACCTATTTCACCTTTCACGATCATGATGAGAAAAATCCGTTTGAGATCCCTCAGGTGCCTTAAACTGAAGTATAGCTGTTTCACCTTTATCTGCAAGAAATTTTGTAAGTTGCCCATCTTTGCATGACATTTATCTTTTCACTGTTGCATCCCACTGACAACTTAATAACTGCACCATCACCTAATACGCATACCCAGATCTATCTTCTATGTTGCTTGCAACTGATATGCTTCTAGTTTATGCTGGTCTTTTAATTGATCTTTTGCCAACATTACATGTTTCAAAGATACTTTAACTGTGTGTATACTCAATGTACTTCTTCCAAAGGTAATACATGTCTTGGATAAACTGATGCCAAACATAATAGAAAAATATAAAGGAATAGTGCTGCAAGACAAAGGGAGACATCACACTGAAAGCACAGGGAATGATTAAGGAATAAGAAATTTTGGAAGTATGGTGTAAGAGAACATAATGGTTTAAATGCAGAAAGTACCTTAGGAATGTGGTGGTTTTGTTGCTGTTGTTTGTTTGTTTGTCTTATGTACACAGAAATGCTTGAATATGGAATTTTATTTGTCTTGGAGAAAAAATTCTCAGACGTCCTAGAGCACGAGAACCCAAACTCACAGAATATCTCAGTGTGGCATGCAAGGTATATGGGGCTTAGCCCAACACCTCCTCAGAGAAGCTGGGGAAAAGCCTTTGGGATTGCATTCACTGCCCAAATAGCTGAACATCTTTTCTGGTATGGAACTAAAGCTTAACACACAGTTTTGGCTACTGGTTCTACCATGATAGTGGTAGAAAACTAACAGAAAACAGTAGTGGTATCCAAAGCAAAATACTTTTGGTAGTCTCTGTGGTAGACAGGTCTGTAGAGACAGTGTTATTCACAGGTCACTTCCTAGAAATGGTTTGGTGTACCAATGAAATATGTTCCTTACGTGACTGTTCCGAATAAATTAATATTTACTTAACTGCATCAATACTTTTGGAGTTGTTCACAGTAAAAAGCTTTTTGATGCTGTGGTTGTAGAAGCTCCATCTTAAGGGTCACGCATTTGGAACAAAGTATCTGTGCCTATTAGCTTTTAAAAAACATTGGCATTTTCAGAAGCATCTTTAATGATTTTGGACTATTAGTTGCAGTATCTGGGAATTTGTGAACTTTGAAACTTTAAGAAAAGGATTTCAATTTCCTTATTTCGGCATGGAAGCGTGCAATTTTAAACACCTGTGGTTGTAAAATTAAAGAGAGTAGACTTGTGCATGTCACACTTTCTAGGAAGAGCTTCTCTATTTATTAGAAAGTCAAGGTAGGCTTTTGAGGGATTTCTTGGAGGGAGAAAGATAAATCTTTTAAAAATGTGTTATAATTTGTTTTTTTCTTTTTCTTTTCTAAGAGCACTAGGAAGAGAAAATTTATTCAGAAAGGAATTAATTCCTGGGATGTACAGCCTAATAGAATTCTTGAAAAATCTTTCTGTCAGTTTTAACGTTGATGAGAATCTGCGTATTGGGATGGGAATTTGTATTTATGCAGGATTATTTTATTAAGTTATTAAAAGTAGTTCTACTTAATGTGTCCTCCTTGACTGTTGCTGTGTAATTCCTTCTTTGATGTTGAAGTGATTAAGTGAACACATTAAATTTTTGGTGTGTTTCTGGTCATGTTTTAATGTGTTGCATTCTGTTTAGAGAATCCCTGTGGAGCTGATAGCTGTGGACTAATGGCTGGTATACCAAGCAGGTAAGCTGTGGACATTTTTCAGTGTTAACGTAATGACTTTCATCAAAGGAGGAAGGAGTCTTCTTATTTTTCATCTTGTTAAGGTGGGTTTGGAAGACTTTGATTCTATAAATCCTGGGATCTATGATGTCTATAAACCTAGCATATGAAGATAGTGGCTTCAAAAATAGAAGAGGTGGTATTTCTGTTAGAAGAGATTACTTTGTTTGACCTCCAACTCATGATTTTTAAGAAACGTTTCAGACAAGTTCAGACATCCGACGTTTGCAGCAGGGTAAGCAAATGATCATTCTGGCATGACAAGATTAATGTGAAAGCAACCTTTTCCCCTAATTCACTTTCTGTTTTGCTGGTTGAAGGTAGCTGAAGTCTTTGCCACACTGGGACAGAGCTTTGTCATTGTCCTCTTTCAGTAACGACAGCCTTACTGAGTTGCTAAAGGAAAGCGATTCACAAACCACCTTACAAAGAGAAACATGACACAAAGTAAAGCATGCCGTAGATGATAACACCGTATGATGGATTTTAGTCCAATAGAGGTGCTAGGCTAATTAAGAAAGAATTAAACCACACGTGACAGATATCAGTGGCATTGCTTAATATAGCGCTGGAGGATACAGGGAGCCACAGGGGTGATGAAAGCACTGCAAGAACATAAACACAAGGAAAATAAACTACAATTGCTGTGTGCAAGGATAGTGGTTTTTGCAGGTAAACGTTGGGATTCCTGTTTGACGAGGTGCTTTTTCCGTGGCATAATTTTGCCATTAATAAATCTTCTATGCAGAAAACAGCTGTTAAGCTATTAGAAACAGCTTGGGGGGCTTCAGAGCGCAGAGCCACCCTTGAACGGTTATTTGTATGAGAAATATTGCATTATTTTCTTAGTGTGAAATGATTTTTCCTCTTGTGCAAAACATTCTGATGTCATTTAAAACTTAAAATCAATAAAAAATTTTCAAGCTAAGAAAGTTGTGTGCATATCAAAAGCTGCTTGCCTCATTAATTAGTTAATACAAAGTAAAAACCCATTAGATATTTATATGAAGAACTATTCAGAACACATTTTCTAAAATAAAGATTGTTCATTTCAGTCATTTACTCTTAATTTCTTGTGGTGGGTTCCTTTCCAAAAGATTTTTTGGTGCTCTGATTTAAGGTGAAATCAGGCTGTTGTTTCCTAAAAGTAGATTTATCAGCATGCTGATATAGAGGAGTTGTCTTTGTGCATAGAAATCTTTGGTCCTTCTTTGTATTTATGTATCATTTTCATTTCTTCATGCTTATGTTGCATAAATCTGTTAGGCCACAGAATTATACACCTCTATTCCTTAAAATCAGTGAGGTGAATCTGTCTTAAGAAGAGAAGAGGGTTAAGGTATGTTTTTAGATAGAGAGGTTATGGTGGAACACGTGGTGAAACTGAAGAGCAAAACTTGTTCTGCTGTATGTCCAGCGGAAGGATTTCACAAGTTTCACACTGTAAGAAGAGATGTGCTGATTCAAGAACAGAAGTGCATGCGGTTCAGCTCTGAGAAGAAGAGGCTGTGCATCAGCAGTGATGCTCTCATGCTCTCTCGGAGCTTTGCCCCAGTGCTGCCTCCTCTTTCCCTTCAGTCTGTCAGCGGTGGGAGCAATTTAAAATCATAGAGTCTGCAGTACAAGGCTCTTGGCCTTTTTTTTCCCCCTTCTTTGAATCGGTTTAAATGCTTAGAGCAATTCTATGGCTCATGAGGATTTTCCTGTCTTTCAAGTAACTCCTTAAAAGCAGGTGTTTCAGGGCATATCTTAACTTGTGTAGATGATGGCAGAGTGCTGCATACAATCAGTTACTGACTTGCGGATTAACTTAGAAATACAGCAGGTCACAAACATTCTCCTCCATCCACTGCACATGCATTTCCTCCTCCTTTGCCCACACAGCTACAGCAGGGAGGGCTGTTCAGATGACTGTGTGGGATCTTCACAGAGCAAGGAGACACATGTGGGGCTGGGACTGGACCAAACTTGGGACAGTAATGCAGGAGCTGCACTGCAGCTCATTGAAGTGTCTGATATCACAGGTTATTGTAGCTTTTGAAGCAGGAAATGATAAAGCAATTCCTCCCTTGCAAACACTCTCTGTAAGTACATAAGGTAACTGCAAAATGGTGGAGTTGAAAGGAAGATAAGGATGTTCTCACTCTGTGTTGGGACTGGATGTGGGTGCCTCCCTTTCAGGTGTGTGGTCTAAGCTTCAGGTGATGGGAGTGGTTCCCAGGTTTTTGAAGTCTTATTTTTCTTCTTTTTTTTTTCATCTTCCTCCCAGCATATTACTCTGCTTTCTCATGAACAGCATAATTAGCTGAGCAATAAGCAGATCTCTCAGCAGGGCTGTTTTCATTCTGCTGCCATACTATATGTTTACCCTGGGTTACCATGCTTTCCTTTGCTTTACATGTGTTCCCCTCTTTCTGAGCTTCTGCTGAACGTTCTGCTCATTTTAAAAACACCGTTGAAAACTAGTCAGAAGAAAAAAAATAAACAACCCTTATTCATTGCACATTCATTTTCCCCAAAACCCCAATTCATTTGCACGTTCACCTCCACATTGGAAAAACCTCTTTTGTTTTTCTAATCCTGCCAGTTTATTTCCAGGTTTGTTGAATCTTCAAAGGCTTTGTGTCACTTCCAGAGTCCTGAGAAGTTGTTTAATATAAGAACAGACTCTGAGTGCCTTTCTGTGTATCTTGGTTGCAAGCCCTTTTATCAAATTAAGAAAAAAAGAATCTTCCAAACCACTGTGCCTTCAGCAGCAGCACAGTAAAAACAAAACAAAAAACAGGTGTTCAAACAAAGGGAAAATAGCTAAAGCACATATTGCTTGAAAGTATATAATATTAGTAGAAAGTGTACTTCTCAAGAAGGATGTTTGAGTACAGTGCAATGAGCACTGAATCCACATTCCCTTCCTATCATCGACTAAGGAAATACAGTATTGATTTGCATTTCAATCTTGCACATAGGTGCAAGTTTTATCAGGATAACGTATGCATCTTTTTGTATGTTGAGACACTGTTTTGCCTCTGCCTCAGCCTGTCCAAGGTGTATTAATACTGACTGATTAATGTGCATCCCATGGTGTATTATTGCTTATTTAAAGCGTAATGCTGCATGACCTTACTTTTCTTTTTCTGTTAATTATATTTTCCCCTTG
The DNA here is from genome assembly GCF_019232065.1 of Centrocercus urophasianus. Lineage (NCBI taxonomy): Eukaryota > Metazoa > Chordata > Aves > Galliformes > Phasianidae > Centrocercus > Centrocercus urophasianus. The sequence continues at coordinate 86,407,994 of NW_024884253.1, read as the reverse complement.
TAGGACAGCAAGTTTACTCATTCTGAATCATGCCAAACCGCATAATCTGGAAAGGAATATTGCGGCTCTACTTGGAAAGTACTAATTGGGCTTCAGCCATCACTGGGAACGTTGTATAGCCTTTTATTATTTTAACTGGCCAAATGCCCTTTGTTCCCACATTAACAGCCTCCCTGTGACGCCTGTAACTTTGATATTATTTTCACTTTTACGCTAAATTTCACCAGATGAAAGGCACAAACCCTCCAATTTCAAAATAAAAAAAAAATAAAAAATAGCATGTTTTGTTAATCCTGTATTTCAGAGGGAAAGTCTGTGAAAATGATAACCCATGTCTGCTGGCCAAAGTTTTGCTCAGTAAACCCATCCTGCCAGCTGTTCTCATTGGCAAGAGGAAAGATAATATTTTGGTATTTTTAATTTCCTCATTTTAGAGCAGAAGTTTTGCTTGTGTCATCATTTAAATCATGTGTGTTAACATCAGTCTGGCATACAATACGGCCTTTATAAAGAGCTGGGTTTGGAAGATATCACTGCGATGTTGCAATAAGGTTGTTCTAGAGCATTAAACACAACTTCAGTCACTTACGGACAAGGAATTCTTGCGGGCTCTCTGGTTTGTATGACTGAAATACCGCTTTGAAAGTCCTGAGGGGGACACCAAAGCAGATATGTAGGAGCATTTTAGTCAGATATAACTGCCTGCTGAAGACAAAAAATAGCTTGAAAGACTGGCCTCTCACTTGTGTGCCTGTTGTCCTCATCTCACAAGGCAGACTGAGAAAGGATCACTGAAGAGTACCTGAGGTCCAGTCCCTGGTGAGTGACAAGGGATGGCCTGGGGCAGGCAAGAGGAACACTGTTATTTCTAAGAGACAAAAAACAGTCGCCCAATACTTGAAGCTTAAGCAACCTATCCAAAGGTGCCCTATCCTATCCAAAATGCAGACATCCCTTCATCTTGGTTTCTGGCTGCAAGCTTTAATTTCTACTGAATATTGAAGCCCACACCTTAGCAAAGGCTTATTTCAGCATATCATAGAATCAAATAATTGTTTTGAGCTGGGAAGGATCTTTAAATGTCACCTGGTCCACATTGCTCAGATTGCCCCATCCAGCCTGATCTTGAATTTCTCCAAGGATGAGGCTTCCACCACATCTCTAGCAACCTGTTCCAGTGTTTCAGTACCCTTCCATAAAAAAATTCCTCATATCCAGTCTAAATCTCCCCTCTTTTAGTTTGAAACCATTCTCCTTGTCCTGTCACGCAGACCCTGCTAAAGAGTCTGTCCCCTTCTTTTTTGTAGTCCCCCATGAGATACTGAAAGGCTGTTAAAAGAAGGATTTAATTCACTTGTGCCTTACAGTAACTGTACAATTACTGTCTTAAGTGCTCTGAGGTGGATGGTGTTTATGACCATTCCAGTGCGTTTCATAGGGGAACAGCACAACCTTCCACTGTCCTGAAATAGAACTGGGCCCTTCCATTTATTAAAGTTGTCTTGGGCAAGCCAGCAAAGTCTGTAATGTCTTTCTTATATGATCACCCTATGTGCACTTGGTAATGCAGGGCACACTTCAAGGAAAATGGAGGTAGTTACAGTTTGCCTATGTATTGCTGTTGAAATATATTCTTGCATAAGTTGAAAATAGATTGTGCATTTTGTTACCAAGGCTCAGCCCTGCAACCATACTAATACCACAGTTATACCACAGTTACAACAAGGATGCAAGCTTGCATTTAAATATATTTATCCAGTTTTTGCAGTATGTGAATTCAAGGGGAAAAAAAAAAAGATATTTTTTTTCAAGTTTTAATTTCCTGCAGGAACGTATAATAATTTCCTGCCTTTTTCTGTCTGTGCTGCCATTCAGCAAGATCTAGGTAGGCTGGAGAGTTGAGAGGAGAGGAACTTTATGAGCTTCACAAGGGTGACTGTAAAGTGCCTACACCTGGGGAATAAAAACCACATGCAGGCTAGGGGTTGACCTGCTGGGAAGGAGCTCTGCTGAGAAGGACCCAGGTGTCCTGATGGACAACAGTTGACCACGAGGCAACAGTGTGCCCTTGTGGTCAAGAAGACCAGTGGTATACTGGGATGCATTAAAAAGAGTATGGCCAGCAGGATGAGGGAGGTGATCCTTCCCTTCTACCCTGCCCTGGTGAAGTCATATCTCGAATATAGTGTCCAGTTCTGGGCTTCTCTGTTCAAGAGAAACAGGGAACTTATAGACAGAGTCCAGCAGAGGGCCCCAAAGATGGTTAGGGGCCTGGAGCATCTCCCTTGCAAGAAAAGGCTGAGAGACCTTGGACTGTCCAGCCTGGAAAAGAGGCTGAGAGCATCTTATCAATGCTTATGAAGTGCCGGAAGCAAGTGGAAGCCCAGAGACAACAGGTACAAACTGAAAGCCAGCACGTACCTTATGAACACAAGAAAAGACTTCTTTACATTAAGGGTTACAGAGAACTGGAACAGAATGGCAGGTTCTGGCCTCTCCTTCCCTGGAGATATTCAAAACTCACCTTGATGCTTTCCTGTGCAATGTACTGTAGAGAAAACGCCTTAATAGGGGTTGGACTAGATGATCTTCAGAGGTCCCTTCCAACCCCTACTATTCCATGGTTCTGTGATTCTGTGATTTTCTCCTGGTTAGCATGCATTGCTGCAAGTGCAGTTACAAGCCAGTGTCTTTTATCTTAAGTTTTTCTTGCCTCCTGAACTGACAGAGCCTTTCAGGGTATTCTCAGACAAGGTCAGTCCATCAAACAAGAATAAAAGTGCAAGGGAAAAATGACAAATTCATTTGGTAGAACTGTTAACGAGTTATTTGGAGTCTGTGTGCCCCATGCAACAGCCTTCCAAGTTATTCTACATGTACTGTAGTTTCACGAAGCTGCTGCAGATGGACCTTGTCCAGAAGCTTTTTCAGAGTGTAACTGTAAATTCCAGCCTTCTTGGAAAGCTAGCACTACTGCATTAGTGCTCCAAAATACTGCAGCAGGTGGCTGAGAACCTTGCAAATTGTGGTCCTGTGCAGCAAGGCAGGTGGGAGGGTACTGTCAGGTGATGCACTGATTGCACTCCATGGGATAAGCCATGGATGCTCACCAGCTGCTAGCAGTGAGGAAGCACTTGAACATTGACCCCTTATCTTAGAAAAGGCAAATATTATTAATTGCAACAATGCACAAATAACAAAGGTAAGGTGTTAAAAAAAAATAGCAATATCTTCCTTCTTTTAACTTTGTTCAGGATAACTTGGAAATTGTAGGCAATTGTATCATTTTAGATGGAAGGAAGAAAATTTAGGAAACAAAACATCCACAGCCATATTTCTTGAAACTAGCCAGGAAAGACATCTGACATCATTTAAGTCTTTCCATATCAGCAGCTAAATTAACAGTAAACTGCAATGAAATCAAACTTATTATGCATACATGAGCAAAATGAAAAAGAAATCCACTATGGTAGTGGAAGGAAAGATAAGAGCTTTCTAAAATCAAGAGTAGCAAAGACAGGTCACAGAGGGAACGGAAGTTTTTGTATCACAGTAAACAAGGAGGCATCAAATTAGTTAATTCAAAACAAATAAAACCAGAAGCATTGCCTCATACAGCAGTTAGGCAACTCTGAATTTCCTTGCCACAAGGTGTTGAGGTTTACAGAATCTGACACGAATTAAAAATCTCTTGGACAAACTCATCTCTCAGGACCTATTAAATACAAAGCGGCAGCCTCAGATTTAGGATATTGTATCACTGGAAGTTGGAAAGATAAGGTGGGTAGCTATCACTGCTTGTCATTTTATTATAATCTTCAATAATCATCCACTTTCCACCATTTCTCCTCACTTTTGGAGCCAAGATACTGGGCTAGATGGGTCTTTTTCAGTCTGAGTTGGGACAGCCCTTCTTCCATCCTGATTTTAAATAATTCCTGCAGTTCTAGAGAAACTTCTGAGAGTCAACCTGAACAACATGAGTCAGATAAAGGACACCAAACAGAACTAAGACTAAAAGAAAGCACTCAGGAAGAGATAACATCTCAGGAGGAGATAACTAAGAGAGCAGACTCTCTAAGTAATATAAAGAGAAGATAAAGTAGGATTAAATTTTCATCTAGCCTTTAACTCTTCAAGAAAAAGTGCCACCACACATGAGATGATGGAAAATTACTCACCCCCGTAAAAGAAAAAGAGTAGTCCTATCCTTCCAGTGGGTGAAAATACAGGAAAATTGAAATTTGTCCTTACACAGAAGGAATCTTAATTGTCAAATCACATATACATCAAGCTCTGCAAGTGGATGAGTTCATAGTAAATGATGAGTATATGAACACACGAAAGTGTAAAAATCATAGCATTTCCAGCTTATTAAACAAACAAAATAACAAACCTACTTAAATTAATTCTGTAGTTACACACGCCCTACAAAAAGGTCTCAGTCATGTCAGTCCTGTCATGAGAAAGAACTGAATGTTCTTTGATGCTTCTTATAAAGGTGAAATGCTCACATTGTATGGATTGCTCAGACTTCACCAAATCCCACAGAACTACGACAAGTCACAGCAGCTGATGATCTACCAACACACGTACCATGTTGGCCTATACAGCAGAACTGTAAATTCTGCCTTGAGGAAATCACCTTTTTCAATGAGCTCGTGGATAGCAGTATATGGCCTTTGGCTTTCTTGGGCCTGCGGCAACCCAAAGTCTCTCTGGATCTGAGTCAGGCAAGGAGGAGTTGTCCCACTGCTGGCACCTCCAATTGAACACTGTAAAGTTCAATTGTCAACTCCTTCTTTAATGAAATGCTGGAAGAGTTATTTACAGCTAACCCAATATTTTCTAACTTGAGCGTCACCTCAAAATTCTCTCAGGCAAAAACAAAGTTATGACTGAGCTGCTGTCTGGTGACTTTCCTTTTCAAGGGCCTTCAGATGTTCTTCTACCTGACAAACAACCCAGTGACATGATGCTTACATCCCTAATCATACTTTCTTCTACATATTTTACCAGTGGAAGCTTGAGACTTGATATCTCACTTCCAACTGTCCGCTTTCAGTTACTAGAATTTCTAGGTCATGTAACTAAACTAAAAAGTAAACTTATAATCAATAAGAAAAGATTGCTTTGAAGTAAAACGCAATAACATACAATTTTCAACCATCGAAGCAGAACCGTAGCCATTTAGCATATATTATAACTTGAGGTAAACCAGGACACAGAATGAGAGAGAACTTTTCTGTTGTTCCCTAATGAACCATAGTCAACATGCTAGGTTTCTTTCTCTGTTATCTTGAAATAAGAACCATTACAAAATAACAAAAGGTTTTATTTTCATTATCATATGGAAGAGAGACACAGACATGCAAAATTTTTCCATTTGTAAAAAAGGATCAATTTGTAAGCATTTCTCTATAACATATAAAATAAATAACCCTGCTTGAAGGAATGGAAAAAGTTTTGTATTTTTTTAGTCATTGAGTAGATAATCATGAACATTGGCTTAAAGAATAGATCCATGTTATTCATTACCATTATGTTTTACTTTCTAGAATGGATACCTGATGATAATCATAAATATCAGAACCACAGCTGATAATGAATGATTAAAGGCTAGGGGACAGATGTAAAGGGAAAGTAGAACAATTATTTTTTTTCCTGAGGTCCTTATGTGGTTCTCCTTTATTCCCTTCTACCAAGCTCCACCAATTTCTGTGTGACATAAAGGACTGAAATAAGACTGGATTTGGACTGTTTCCCATCTTGTGAAAAGATCCCTTTCTTGAACCGTGGAAAAAAAAAGATATTAGAAATTGAAACCTTGACAAAGTTTTGGAACTGAAAATAATGATAATGTCAAAAGAATCAATGGCAATATTTCTTCTAGGTTATCTAAGAACATTTGGATTGTACTAGAATTAGTGTATATCTTGTAACTAAAAGGCATTTTTGAGAAAACAAAATCTTTGAAGTGTTAAAAATTTGTTTTTATTGAATTCAGTTTTCAGTGTTTTGAAATCTTATTTGATCCACTTCCCACCAAGTTTTGGCTTAGACCAATAGATGTATTTTCGGGTGAAAATCATTTTGTCTGAAAGTACCAAGCTACCTTTGCTGTTGACGATGAACCATACAAATGTCACAGGAAACTTCTGGTTTATTCAGTGTCTTAATCAGCTGGAATTTGAATAATATGCAGACACATATCTAACTCATTCCCAAATGACTAGGAAGTCTGCATCACATATGCTTTTCAAAAAGGAATTTCTCAAAAAATTTAATTAGACAAGAAAATGAAACACAGCTTGTTCAGTTTGGGGGTTGTTTTTTTTTTTTTTGTTTCTTTGTTTGCTTGTATTTATTTAAAATCATCATTCCATTTTGTTTCTTAATTTATATATCTACTTAAACTCTATATATACCTTTATAAACCCTTAAATAAATTTGAATTTTCTTTTGTTGGCATCCCAAGAATTCAGATCACTGAGAAATCTACCTGAGAACTCCAAAGATGAATAAAACCATAATGGAGAAACAAACACACATGCTTGACCACAGAGCTATTAGTATGCAGTCATCTACAGCACAAATGTATACTTTTATACCAGTTTGCAGGCTCTTAGTTTTCTTTTTTGTCCCAGTGGAAGAGCAGAGCTTTACAAAGCAAATCAAAACTCCCTGAATTTTCACAGGTAATTTTTCACAGGCCTCATAAAAAGCCCCCTTGGGCTCCCTGTTGAAAACAACAGCAAGCACCAATGAGCCAGAATTATTCCCACCACTGAAACTCTTTATAGTGCACAAAGACTACTAAGTACCTTCATGCCACATCTCTTTCAAATCAATTTCTATTTAAAAATACAAGACCGTTTTCGTAAGTGGTTTGTCCAAGGGATAGTGGGAAATCTTTGCATTATCACCACCATTATGAAGTCCGGTAGTCCTGTGTTTTGATTCTAATTAAGGGGATATTATTCAAATAGATGACAAAACTTTCCTCCTGGTCAGTACAGAATTTTGTTTGTGGTTCTAGACAGAAACATTAATGTATTTCTTGTGAATAACAAAGTGCTCATGGCACCAGCAGGGACTTTGACTTACATAAGCACTATTAACACCTCTTAGTTACCTTTTAAGGTGGTAGAGCATGAAGCTCTAAAATCTTCATCAAACCCTACAGTGACAGTTCAGGGGATTACCATCCACAATTCTCTGCCTTCTGAAGGGGGAATGCCAGCCCTCAGCTGCTCACTTTGCTGTCCTGATTGCACTGCAGGTGCAGAAAAAGTTTGGTCTCCTTACGATACCTGCACATAAAAAGCAATAGGAAAAATCAGTGCATGGAAAAGACAGCTTCCCTCTTCTTGATCTCTCAGGGTACAGACAGTTGAAAATCTATTTGAAATCATCTTTGTACTGATAGCGTTCAGGTTAAGAATAACTGGAGCTTTCTTTTTGTTTGCTTGTTTGTTTGTTTGTTTTGAGAGCGTGGGGAGCTTCTGATCCAGGTTGTCACGCAGCCCCATAAACCATTTTATAAGGTCAACTGAAAGACAGTATAGGCTGGGAATGAGCAGCTGGGGACGGTTCAGATCGCACTGTCAGTGAATGGCACTGCTTTCCTGCTTTTGCACTGAATCTGAGTTTGAGCATTCAGATAATCATCTATGACATCTGAGATACAGGAGCATTGCCCAGCAGATGGGCCAGTACCTGCTTACATCTAGCCCGAATCACTGGAAAGGACATCTGTCTCTGCTCTCAGATCTGATGCTTCAGTGGCCCTACTGCAGCTGAGCAGTAAGAACTCCATTGTGCATTTATGAACTGGTATTTTTGAGTAATTTGTACTGTGAGCAGTATTTTGAATGAGTTTTAACAAAGTGGCTAAAAAAAAATAAAATCCTGCCGTCAGATGTGCCAGATGTCAGCTCCTCATTGCAACACATGGAGCTTCTTGACAAAAAAAAGTTGCAGAAATATTTTTAAGATGCCTAAAACGGCAACATGTTGTTCAGCAAAATCATCTTTTCTGAAGCTTTTCACTCCAGATCACATGCTACTTTGGGAAAGGAAAGTCTGAAAAAGTTACAGGCACCTGAAATTTCTGAAGAATTTTTTTCTGAAGAAATAATTTGGGGTACCTGTGCCCATGTTATCTTCTAGTCTAAAAATCACCTCGTCCTTTCCTCTTCTCTTGCATCCAACCCCAGACAGTCATGTTTCTAGGTAGACACTGGGGCTAGCGTACAATACTATAAGTATACTGAAATGACTAATATGAAAGGGCTGAGTAAAAGGCCTTTAAAAATAAACCAAAGATAAATCATTACTTAAGAATTACTGTTTTGTTTGCTTGTCATTAGACATCTGTTCATAGACACTGCAGATGTTCCACTGTTTGTCTGGGTCTAATCGTAACAACTTTGCAAAGGTGCCTTCTTCTTCCTCATTGTTTTCACTTGGTTTCTAAGGCAAACAATACCTATTTTTTTTCCAGGCCTTTTAATTATTTAAAGCTGCTAAAATGCTAGAACTAAATAACTTCATAGGATGGAAATTTAAATCCAAACCTCAAAATGTACCAAGTGCGTGCAGTACCAGACCTTGCCTTGACCCCTCCCGCTGGTAGCCCCCAGGACCTCCCTGCAAGGTCTGGGTATAATTCAGGTCAGAACTTGACCTGAAACATGTAAAGCTAGCCCTGCCCTTCCTCCCTTCTCCCAGTCATCTGCTCACATTTCTAGACCACAAATAATGTACTGAATCCGAATTGTTTACTTTGCTGGGAATGCCATCTGTGTGTTGGCAGCTGGGGTGGGAGGAAAGGCACACACACTGAACAACAGCGATAAATACAGACAGTGGACTAAATTAGGAGAAGTTCTGCTGCTTTCCAGGGCTCTGCATCTTTGCATGCTTCCATGAAGTGGATACACTTCTTCTTAAACAGATACTGCACATCTGGATTATTCAGCAAGAGAGCAAATTCAAAACATTTGATTTGATTGGAGATATCAAATAAGCCAGTCTGGGCAAAATAGTAAGACTACTGAAAAGGCTTGTGTCATTTATGGCTAAATTCACTTTTTAATATCTTACGGTATACGGGAACCAGCAAGGAGAAATAAAGGCAACAGTAAATATTGTCAAAAGAAGTATGTTGTAAGTCATTCAAAATGAAAAATCAGGGAAGATCTGGCACGAATGTTTCTCGTAGGTCAAAGATAATGTCAATAGCCACTTAATTGGCAACTGATTCTGAATTCTAAAGAGGAATTGCTGGCATAACATATGAATTTCCCATTTAGAAGGTCTCACATTTGAACAGTGCACTATATTACAGAAAGGAAAATTCAGTAATTAAAAGCTCGTCTTTAAGTATTCAATTCTGTAAATGTGATGGCAGGGAAAAATTTAAAGATTAAAATTTTGCTGATATTTCTTCACTAACAGCTTGGCAACAGCAGTAAGTCTACACAGAATCTTAGAATGGCTGGAGTGGAAAAGGACTCTTGGAAATGGTCAAGTCTTACTCCTCTGCTCAAAGCAGGGTCCATGAGGATTGCTCAGCACCATGCCCAGCTGGGTTTTTAATATCTCCAAAGACATGGAAGCCACAGCCATTCTGTTTTCTCACTCTTGGAATTGGTCTAAAGTACATGAAACTTAAGAGCAATCAATAACGAAGTGAGTTCAGTCCTTCAGCAAATTCACAGCTGCAGTACTGAAGAAACTAGATGACAAAGAAATGGTTTAATGCCCCTTAATTTACAAAAGTTGGATTTACATTACTAATTCGATTTACATCAACTTATTTGGTGTAATGCAAAAATGGCAGCTCTTCTGTGTAAGGTTTACCCATCCCGAAGAAAGTACATGGAGGCAAGTTAACTTTCATCAGTTTAAGAGAGAGGTCCTCATGTTACCAGGGGGGCTGGCAATAGACTCTCCCCCAGGTCCTCATTACTGGTGGTGGAATGCTGGCTGGTAGAACGTCTACACTGGGATTACCTCCAACAGATACTGGTGTCTAGCTGACAAGTCCACACAGCCCACTGGTAGCATGGCCATACGTGCAACAACAGGAGACAATCACGTGTTTGGATAAGCAAAGTCATTGGCAGAAAGCAAGGACACACAGTTACTACAGAGCAGATTTTCTCGAGTGAATTTCTTTTAGCTGCATTCCAGAAGCTAGAGGCAGTTCACTTGTGTTCTCATGGGCTAGTCACCTGTTCAGGCCATGGTCAGTATTTTCCCGCACATCTGGCAATTCTTATTTTAAATTGACAGGAACAGGTTTCATACTTCAGTTTTCCATCAGCAAGACATAAAGAACAAGAAAGGACACGTCCTATTGGTAAGCATTTTAACAATTTGGCTGACGTTGGTCCACTAGCAAAGGCTATGTAATCAAAAGTGTAAAACTGCATTCACATCTGGTATAATTAGCTTGTCACTGTATCTCCTCAGATTTCCTAAAATGTGCTGCACTAATGTTTGGTACCTGTTTGGTACAATGTAAGGTAAGACTTTCTCCATTGTGACAATGCATAGGCTTGAAGATCTTATATTTTCATGTTGGAGTTAAATCTTTCAAAACCATTACCCCAGATCTAGAGGTGTCAGGAAAGTGAGGAAGAAGTGTCTCAGTTCAGAAATGGGTCCCTAATGCCCATAGAGCTAGTTGAAATGAGAGAGGCATGTTCACAAATGATCAAATCATAAATGGTTAGTTTAAAAACACTCTGCAGTGTTAGAGCAATTTTTTAGTATTTTTATTAGAAATACAGGCCACAAATAGATTTTCATCTGTTTTAGAGGCTGAGACTATTCTCCCAAATATATGATATATAGGAGATACTCTGAAGTGATTCACCTAAATCCTGTGGGCCAAGTTTCCGGTCTTAATAGAGAACTTCTCTTTGTTCTCTGCAGCTTACCCTGGTAATTTCTTCCAATTTTATTCATATCTTCTTAGAATTATTCCTTGAAGAAGAACCTTGAACTGCAGATCATCTGCAAGGAAGAGGAACACAATTCTTCACCAGGCACAGTGAGATTCACAGAACAGCAAAAACAGCACAGAAAAGCATAAGCATATTATTCTGACACATTAAAAATATTCAATTTCATTGCTTTGCATATATTTTAACAGAAAATTTTAAAGTCTTAACATCTGAATTCCATTCGAATTAATTTGCCTCAGAAGAACTCAAGTTCTTACCTTGAGATTGTACATCATCCCTGAAATTTTCAAATTATTCAGAAAAATCAATTGCATTTTGATTGTTTAAGGTTACAAAAGAAAATGGGAAAGAAAAACAGGTACTTACACAAACTCTACAATCATCTCAACTCCGTAATTCCAAATTTGCAGCACAAGATCTGTATGGCAAAGCAGGAACAGTATGTTAAATCCTTGTTTGCTTTGTTCCTTGTTTTCTTGGGCATAAAAGCTTTGTTCATCAGTAGTCATACGCTTCCATATGTACTGGTGTTTACAGACTTTTTAAAAATAAGTACTATCCCCCAGTTTTGCTGTTGAATAAATATTTTCCCATTCCAAAATGAAGCAATGATTGAACTGACAGCTAGTTTAAGAAGTGAGCAGATTTGGTAACAAAGCAAGTCACTGACATGGCCACAGAGATTTTCGTGGTGGTCTTAATGGACTTTGAAAGTGACATCTCTCCTGGAAGAACCCCTGTTGCATGGTCCAGTTTCTGTCTCAGTCATCTAGAGTTACTTACTTCTAATTAAAATACTGTATCTGGTGGTTTACCAGGAGAATAAAACAGAAAATCCCAATTTTTGTTCTGAAGAACAAATGTGTGTTTGACATTTTTGGAGCAGCACTGCTTGCTTCTTACGTAAGTTCTCCTCCTCCACACAATTTTCTCTTCTGAAGGAAAATGAAGCATTTGTTTTTTGTTGTAAAAAGAGATTCTTGAAAGAATCAACAACAAACAAAAGCTATTCTTGCCATTGAAAAGATCTTGGTGACGTCATTATTCCAGAAAAAAACAACAATCTGGATCCATGAGTAGTTTGGATTTTGTGGGAGGAAAGGTGATGGCAGAAAGTAAATGAGTACATCTACAGCTGAATGCCTCAGCCTTCCTGGCTCTGAACTACGTGTCCTAAGTACTGCCCTGTGTGCATTTTCATACAAAGCAGTTACTTGAATTAATGGAATACATCAGAGAAGGATTTGAACTTCCGCTGGTCCCGCCACCACTGATGTGCACATAATTGCTGGGCACAGACAACACAGTCTACTTGTCTCTATTTTCTTCCTTCACGAGTCAGAGAGAATACAATGAGCGAGCAGTAGTCAGAAGTGGTCAGATTAGTAAATGAATAAGCTATTTAGTGTAATGAATAAAGCGTTATTCAAAGTCTGCTATTTAAAATATCCTTTTCCTCAGCTCAGTGAGCCTTGAACTAGACATTACTACACATTACTTCCAGGCTGAATTTACCCCTTCACAAGGGGTCACTGTTTACAGAAAAAGCAGATCAATACATTGAAAAAGGTGACAGCATGAACGACTGTGAGAAAAGTAGAGAAACAAATTCTGTGGTTCACATGTGTTGCTCTGCTGTGCTCATGGGTGAGCATTCACACGAGCAGAGATGCTTTTATTTTGCCTACTAAAAGTCTCCTGGCTTTTGCTTTCCAGCAAGTGGAGAATCTCCTCCAGACGTAGTCACAGCAGAAGCCTGGGGAGAGTGCACAGCTCGCTGCCTGCAGGAACCACCTTCTTCACAAGGCTTCTGGAAAATAGGCACATTGCTTGGCCAAGTTAGGTCTTTCATGTTGGAAGCTCCACACTAAAGAAATTAGCTAGCACAACGAAAGGTAAGATACCACCATTGTCTGAGAACAACAACTGAATGACCCTGGAAATGCAAATCCTTGTTTTTACACATATTCATACATGTAAATAAAATCCTGGCCCAGGAATTTTATTCAGCTGAGTAATATCCTTTGACTTCAATAATATTCTATTTTAAATGAGAGAGACTTCAGGTTAGGTTTTGCATTTGAACAGCAGCCTCTGTTTGAGTTCGGGTGAGACTGCTGCGTTGTAAAAGCTCGTAACTCATGCCAATTTGTCCAGATCAGATTTCACATCTTTTTAATACTCAGCTCCAATAACACAGAAAGCAACACTGCTGAACTTCATAACCGTTCTCACATTTTGATTAGAAAATTTTCATTAACACCATTTCACATGGGTGTTCTCAATATGCCAGTTGCATCATCTCCTCTGTGCAATTAGTTATACAAACACTGAAAAATAGGTTTATGACCTGGAAGCGGGTTTTGATAAACCCTTCTGAAGAAGTACCTGAAGCCTAGTCCTGGAGAATCTACCAGTGATAGAAATGATCAATGCATATACAACAGCACAGTCTCCAAACAAGCTAAAGACCTGCCAGGAGCAGCAGTAATTCAATATCTGCTTTAAAGGAAAGACTGCAAAAGAGACCATAATTGAGGATTGAGATGCTGAATTCTTCTGATGGGGAAAGTTATGGAACACATTAATAATTTGGGAGATTTACAATGTCCTGACAGAAATACAGAAGACAGGGAAGACAGAAAGGATCATGGAAAAAAGAACAACAGCCACTAAAATTGCACACTGGCAGTGCACCGCTTCCTCCTTATTTACATAATTAATACTTGGTCTTCTGAGCCACGGGTCCACCTTGTTCAATGTTCATGGTCTACACAGCTGGGACAACAGCACTCATAATACATTTCTTTTGCCCTCCTCTTCCACACAGGCCGCCTGGTGACTGTCCCACCATCTCTGTTGCTCACAGGAAACCACTACTGCTGCACTTGGGACAACACTGGTTCTACTGTGTCTGAGGGCTGTGGCTTCAAATTGCAGTAAGGCTGATAAAATAACCAGCTGCCATGAAAAGAAGTGTGCTCTTGCATGTAATCTCCCTTGTGCTAGCTGTGGTCCCATGGTAAACTGATGCAGGGAGATGGCCATCAACATGCCACCCTCCTCAAAGAAGTAGTTCTCAGTGTGGTGTTGTCTTAGTCAAGCTTGTCATTAAATAGCAGCAAGCACAAGAAACTACTGAGCATTTTTTTCACATGTGGGCTAGAAAAGATTGAGGTTGTTACTATTTTACAAACCAAAAGATCCAAAATACCCAGTATGGTGAGTGCAGCACTGAAAACATCACATTATCCTATTCCTTGGAACCTATTATTGAAAGGCTCATATTGGGAAAAGAAAAAAAAAAAAAATATAACACAAACCAAAACAGTAGGCTAGGAGCTGGAAAACAAAACCATTTAAATATAAATAGATTATGGACACCTTGTAACACAGAATTCCTGTGCATTGTCATCTGCTGATTATTAGTTTCATTTATTTTGGAATTTGCTTTATTTTCATGTAACTTTTGTGTATCCAAATAATTACAGTTGTATTGCTGTATTAGTTTGAATCTAGTCAGTGAGATGAACAGAGGAGCCTATCTTTGTGTCATTCTGGCCAATATTACATTCTATTACATAAGAAGTGGGAATTAAACATAAGAAATGGGAATTAAATCAATTTTAATGCACCATTCTAATAAGAAGACAACTGTAGTTCTAGATTGCAATTATGGAGTTAATTACAATTTCATTGGTACTGCTTAGGATTAAGAATACTAAGTTTACCTTGGGTGAACATTTCATTATCTAGGATGAATCCAAGCTACTTTTCTTCTAAATCATATCTTGGCTTATTTCCTAACTTTGACTGTTTAATAAAAGCATAGAGAATTTTACAGGTAGACTGTATCAAAACAGGCTAGCTGGTTAACTTCAAATTACTGTACGGTGATTTGAGAAAAACATTAATTTTGAAGGAGCTCTGGAGGCTGAGTATAAAGATTATTAAACATAAGTTATATATATGCAGAAAAATTGCTTTTGCATGAATTCACTTTTAAAATGTTAATATATGCATAAGAAAATTGTGTTTCTTAATCTCTGAAGAAACACTTATCACTAGGAACCACTTAATTCTTTTCCTGCGCTTGATTTACTAGCTTATGAAATTATGCTAATAGTTTGCATGCTAATGGTTTTGGGGCTCAAATGACCTGATTTTAATAATGAAGTAATTTATGCAGTAAATGCAATCATCATCCATGAATCTCACTTAAAAGAACGTATCAGTGATTACCTGTGCTAAAACCAAATGCCTGTCATTATGGCATACAGCATATGCCATGATGGGGAAACGGGATGTGCTCAGCCCAGTACAGCCTTTAGGATGGTTGGGTCCTGCACTGATGAGCTACAGCAAGGCCTGCAACAACAACTTTCTTAAGAGTTTATGAAGCTTAGTGTCAGCCAACTTCCTTGCATGAACACCTTGCAAGGAGAAAGACGATGGCAGGAAATGGGCAGAACCAGGAATGGAGTCTAACCTGGAGCCAGTTCTACTCTGTGAGTAGGAGACCTCAGTGGCACAGACACCTCACACACCGGGTGGAAGAGACTGTAGGAAGAAAGTTTGTGTTTGGGTGAGAAGATTTAATCTTCACAAGAAAAGGGGCACTTTTATTAAGGATGTGAGCTGCATGACATCTTAGAGGTGCAATCCCTTGCAACATCTGGGAAGCCGGTATGTAACAGATCCTTCACAAAGATGCTTTCCTAAAACATCTCTATTTAGAGATCTGCTCACTGCAAGACTGTATTTGAATCTGTCCCCCACGTAATTTATTGTTCTGTTCCCAAGTTGAGGAGCAATGCACGACTTCACTCTGAAAAGAATACAGCTATGGTTTCTTTGCAGTAATGTAAGCTTGTGTTTTGATAACTCGCTGAACATCAATATTCACTTTGGTATAAAAAAAAAAAAAAAAAAAAATATATATATATATATATGTTCTTAGCTGCCAAAGATAATCTAACAGTTCAAACACCCAGACAGAAGCTGAGAGAGGTCAGACTGGATGTTATCCAAAATGTACAAAGTGGGTAGAAGAACTGGATCATTCCCTCCTCGTAGAAACTCCAATGCCTGAAGGCCAGAAGTCCCCTCGTCTTCCAAAGACCGACGTTGAGCAACTGTATTTTGGTTGTTCCAGCCTCCTCTGTCCTCCACAGAACACGGAGACCTCCCTGCATGTTGAGACCAGGGCCTATGTGATGCTCACTAAAGAGGCCTTGGTACAAAGGCCCTAAAATCCACTGTGCTGCCTACACATGGCTCCAGAGGGTGATGAGGCTGACCGTCTGTGTCTGGGTATGGGCTGGGCACAGCAACAAGAAACCTGTTGAAAGTATCCCTGCAGAGGCAGACAGGGCTTATTCTGCAATCTGCAATGTCTCAAGCTCCAGAGGAGTTGGGCCGAGCTCCACTGGTATAACAATAAGAACAAACCTGATCAAAGCCTGTGTGTTTGCTTTAGATGTGGATGCCATGCACTCTGTTGCCATAGAGCTGTGACAGCTTAATGAGCCGTCGCCCATCACAGATCAGAACTACTGCGGCTGTGTGCAGGCTCCTGCCCTGCCCCCTCTCTCCAGAGACATGCCAGAGTCCCATAGACGAGTCCTGGCTGCACTGAGCTGCCTACCAACAAGCCTGGGCATCCCGGCCTGGCCAGGCAGGGTTTCTGAGGTGAGAATTCCCCTCTTTCATTTCCACACGCTGCACCTGGAGGATGCTCCTCTGTCAGGATGGCCCTGGTGGCAGCGGGGGCTGGAAGGCAGAAGATAGAAGGACGCATTTCAAAGCTCAGACATAGGGGTTTTTTGCAAACTGTAATGACTCAAAGCAGTTAAATATCTACTATTTCCTTGGAAATCTGACTAGAATTATTTAGCACTGAAAACCAAGCTTGCAAACACAACTAGCCCAAGCCACAGAGCCCTGAGTGCTGGTGCATGCTTCCCATCGGACACAGACAGAAACGGCAGACAGCCAGCATCAGCATTTCAAAAACAAACAGGAACATCACAGCATGCCCTCCGCCCTCTGCTTGCGAGAATCTCAGCCTCCCTGAGCCAAGACCTGGGGGTCTTATGGTCTCCTGACTATGAGAGCAAAGGGAGAGGTGCAGTCACTGCCCTCTGCTCCCTAGGACAAGGGCTGGAGCTGGTGGGCCCGGCCTGCTCTGGCTCTCTTGCATCACATGGACGCCATCTTAGCCCACCTGAAATGGCTGTTAGTGTTAGGGGATGCGTGCCATCTTTGCTGTGCTGTGCACACACTGGCTGAGTGCTTCCCGCAAAAGAGTGAATTCATGTTCATTGTGGGGAAGAGAACAAATTGGGAAAGGAAGAGCCAGGGACCCAAAGTTCATCCTTTCCTGATGTAGTTCAGCAGCGAGGCACAAGTATGAGGTGTGTATGAGGTGTGTGTCTGTGGGTGCCGGATCGAGGCCAGGAGGGCTATCTGTGATGTTTCACACTGACACTTAAGGCACAGAAAAAGTACTGACACACTAAAAACACAATATGTACTAGTGGCCTAATCTGTCACGTATGCTACTCTTAACACTGAAATGCCAGAAATTAGCTTGGTGGAAGCCATCCTTGTATTTTAAATGACAGAAACATGACAGAAACAGAAACATTTTATGATGATGATTTGAAGTGATCATGTAGTTAATTAGCAGGATTAAATAAGCACAGTCTGTTAGCGCAATCACCTTTCCTACTTCATGCTACTCTTACAGTCTTACGTTGCCTTTTGATTTAACATTGGATTTTAATACTTCTGGGCAAGGATTTGTTTCCCTGTATATTCATTCCACCTCAAGCAAATAGGCCCATATTCCGATTAATGTCTGCAGTTTCTAAATGCAATCAGCAGTAATATTCATTGTTTTTGTGTGTGTGTGTACCAGAATAACACTCAGAACAATAACAGGATGGAGATGTGATTCTTCAAGCTCACGTACTTCATTCCAAAACCATGCCAGTTCGTGTGGAAGTCAGTGGAAAAGCCTGATCAAATGCGCTCTTTCTGATCTAGCATCTCTTTGATAGATTTATTGATTTATCACAGCTAATGCCCTTTTATTTCTCTCTCCTCGTTTGCTAGGAATGTGAGTACAGGTGAATGTGCACATTTGGTCAGAAAAGTTGCTGTGACTTCAAAATTAGGAGTGAAAAACACCAACTGCAGATTGGGAGGGGAATAAAATATGGTATTTGATATATTCATGGTTTTTAGAAAAAAAAGAGAAAAAAAAATGCTGGCTTCTAGTATCACCAGAGCCTTTCCTTAGTCTCAACATTCTGTATTTTAATTCCTGAATTCCCAACAGCCCAGCATTCCCACATTATTGTGCACTCCTTCATAACTGATCCTTCCTGCCTAGGAATGGTTAAGTGCACGGTTACGGGTTTCTGCATCTCTCTCCCTCTTTTCCCCCTCCCCGTTCCTGAATCAAAAGCCTCCTGCCTCCATCAACATTTCTTCATGGCTTTCTAATTCCTCTCCCCATCACGTTGCCTGCCTCTCTGTGTCTTACCCTTTTCTCATCCCCAGCAAAGCCACTGCAGGCCAGGGTGACCTCTCCCTGGGGTTCTCTCATCTGGCTGTCTGTGTCAGTATGGAGTGACAGGGAGCAGGATCACCATCCCAGTGTTTCCGTAAGCAAGCAGCACTCACATAGCTCACATGCCTGCCTGCAGGCTTCTCTCTGTAACGTGACATGGATAATAGTGACACAAAATAGTCACAGATATCTGCTCTTAAAATTCAGGAATGTGACAGCTAGAGACAGAATTACTATTCTGTGGCTTGAAGATGATATAGAGTATTCAGGTCAGGATAAATCGGGAAGGATATTTGCCCTACTTTCATATTCTGGCTATTAATAACCAAAAGCATGACAGATTGTGGCTCATTCTGTGCGACTGCACAAAGGAGCGATGTGGCCTCCCCCACACCTCCCCATACACATGCACAGACTAACATTTTGGCTACTGTTTGAAAGCCACTCTCAAACTCAGCCTTTGAGCTGGAAGTCAAGCCTCAAGCACACGGAGGCCCTCTTTCACCAGCACAAAAGGAGGGCCAAGACAGGCTGTAAAAAGATACAGAAGACTTATCTTTGGTCCACTGACCCAGAAATCCCACAGAATACAAGCTGCTGCTCTCCCCCTGCTCTCTTCAAGTCACAGCACAGCTCAGTTGGTTTGCACCCTGTTTGCAAACAAGCCTCCTTCTATGAAGATCTATAGGGAGATCAGAGAACACCCACCCCAGAAAGCCCAGTCACATCACTCCCAAACAGCCTCCAGATCCATTGTGCCTATACAGGATTTCAGTAGGATCAAGCAGCACTTCCTGTTCAGTACTGAAACAGTAAGAAAGCTCACACAGTTACAGAAACAAATCAAGTTGCACCTTTCCTGGCTTTAAAACAGTAAGTAAATTATGCTCTGTAATGACTTAGCACTCATCTTTTACAAATAAACGAGGCAGAATTTGTATAGTATCTCATTGCGGAATACTAACTTTTATAAGCCATCATTAAGATTTTGGAAGATTAAACACTCAGAAGCTTGAAACTCTTCCATTTTTTAAAACAGTTGTTCAAATGCCAGCTTTTGTTTTCACTTGCAAAGGAAAAAACACAGATATTTTTCAGTCCACCGAGATGGAAGAACTACCCTGACAGCTGAGACAGCTTCCCTGAATAGGATCCCTCTGCTTTTGGGAGTTGGAAAGATATTCTCTGCCATCCCTTTTGGGTCACTTATGCAATCTGCTCTAGCAACTAGTGCCAGTTCAGCTCAGCTACAGACCAGACTCTGGACTGCTTAAATGCCATTCCCTGAATCTGTCTAGGGATACAACCTTTATACTGCCATCAACCACCACACTCACAGCCTATAACTGTAAAGCATCGCTGCTAGTCCCACCAGCTACCATTTTAATTCTAGAAGTATAGTTCCCATGTGGCAATTGCACTGCATAGTGCTTATGCAGGTAGGTAAACTCTCTTTTGTCTGTGTTTCTAGACTCTAATCCTTTTTTTTTTTTTAATTTATCGGATAAAAGGCCAAGCAAAGCAACAATAACGAGAGTAGGTCAAGTGCCAATAGCAGCGCGCAAACCTTGACAGCGCTCATCTTCCCCCTCCTGCTTCTCCCACAGTGCACCAGCCACTGTTGACTCTGATTTTACTGAGCTGACAGGAGGCCTCAGCAAATGCAGTTTGTAATCCCTGCACCTTTTGTCTTCTGCTGACTCTAGTGCTAGTATTTCTAAGCAGCTTCCTGCTCAACCCATTTAATAACTAGATTTACCACATCCCTAGCCACTAGTTGTCAAAGCACATAATAAGTTTTTGCCAGGTTCCATCTTGACTTACTCTTCCAGAGGTTCTTTAGGTTGGGAAATGAAAATCTTCCTTCATTTTGCTTCAGGAGGAAAACCTCTGGTTTTTTTTCTTTTTTTTTTCCCCCTGCTTCCTTTAATGCTAATCATAATGTTATCTTAGACAGAGACATCTTCAAACAAATAGTGGTCAGAGGTCTCCTGAAGGCCTAAGCTGAGTACGTGTTAATACAATAACAGAAAACTCACTTTCCTATGGACTGCCCAATTAAAGTAACTTCTGTTCATGAGGGCTCAAGTTCTACCAGCTCCTACACAGGAATCTGGATATGCTGATAATCGTTCAGAATCACATTCTAATGAACATATTGCCTCCATTTTCACAAGTACTGGAGTATCCATAGTGAAAACACCAAGAAGAAAAATCTTCAGGCTCGTCATATGAAAAGGTTAGACAGAAAATGGAAAGCAACTCAGTGAAAGGAGAAGAAAAAAAAAAAGTGTATTACACCCACATTGCAAACATTGTTTTAGATGGACTTTGAAGGGGCTAGGAGAATGAAAAAAAAGAATGCTTCCTTTTCTTTGCATCCATGATACCAGGGTAATCCACACTCTTGGTTGCTGACCTTTCTAAATCCAGGGACTGAAGCAGCAGAAAGAAAGTTCCTCAGAGGAGACAGAGAGAAAAAGGCATAGGTAAAGCAAAAGAGCAGAAGTCCAATGATTTTGAATGAAGCTAATCTATGAGCAGAGATAGAAATAGAGAGGGAGATTTTTCTCCTTATTGCCTGACTCTATCAGTCAAAATCTGGAGAAAATCCCTTCCAACAATGACCCTCAACATTTCACTAAAATAGACTGGCTTAACATCTATGGCAGAGCCTGACACTCCTAGTGTAAATTTCAGATTAAGGCTACATGAACTAAGAATGATGGCTGGGTTGAAAACTGAAACAGGGAGTAAAATATTCTAGAGAAAGAACAAAAAAAAAAAAAAAAAAAAAGGGATTGTGTCAATCTAGATGTGAAAATCAAACTTGGAAAAAAAAACTCACTCTTGAGCTTGACTGAGCCTCTGTTCCATGTAGAGGCTTGTCACTGTTCTGGATCCCCCACTGCAATTAGTGAAGCATCAAATGATGAACATCTGATTTTGTTTGCAAATGTATATATGCATAAGATGATGTCTTACGAATGCGAAATACAAAAACTGAACAAATTATGTATTTATATTTTCCGGCAGATTTTCTGGTGTTTTTCATATCTGAACATTCCTCACCACGGTATCATCAACTTTTCACTATTTAAATATTTAAGCCCCTGATTACCATATTTCTGCATTACACAGCTATGAAATTTGGTGCTGTCATATAAAATATACAACTACAAGGCTGACATTGTTTGCAAGGGCCTTTTGCTCAAAAAAGGCTGTGGTTTTGTTAACAACAAATTTATTGAAAATGTGTTTCTATATAAATATTACTGTATAATTGTATTATTGTCTGTAATACACAACATGTAATAATATTCAGGGAGGCACACCGGAGGTTCTGTGCATTTTTCCTGACATTAATATTATTATTTTCCTGTTCTTGTATTTCAGAGAAGAACTATTCCAATTTAAATCTGACTTCTTAGGGAAATCCTCTTGCAAAACAGTCAGCAAGAGCTGGTTCCAGACAAACAGTTGGTAGTCACATCGAAGTCGACTTCCCAAACTTCAAATTCATCCTCATCCACAGGCACCACTCCCTGATCCAGCAAAAGAACTAACAGCCTTCCACTCTTTCTCTGCTCCCAGGAGCATTTGAGATTCATTTGATTTTGTTTGTTTCACTGACAAACAGAAAAAAAGGACTAAAACAAGGGTTGGACACTCAATAACAATCTGCTCTTCTGTTGTTATGAAAGGGTGATATTTACCTGGCTAAAATAATTTTATTTACTCATTTGGCAAAAGATAGGAAGAATTTGGAGGTAGAACACAAAGGTAAATCTAGTTTTGCATAGGTAACCAATAAGGGCTCACAGAAGATAATTCTGAGAAATCAGAAGTTAGTTTAAGTCTTGGACAAAACCTGGGCCTTCTAACTCATGAGCATTGTCACCTAATTCCTGGGAGGATTTCATCAGTGCAGTGAAGGACAGCAATAATCCCACTTAAAATGCCTTCTACCAAAAGACTTCTTTCACCAAGGAATTGATACTCCAGGGAAAGCTCATTTTTCTCACCAGAACCAATAATTCAAGCTTGTGCTTCCTTTCTTTCTATAAAAGACGTATCTTACATGCACGTGTATGCACTTATTATTTATAACTGCACTTATTATTATATCCACAAATATTTTCTTTCCATTAGAGCAACCAGGAAATCAGTTACTGGATTCAGTACTACCTTACTGAAGTCCAGTCTGTACAACCCTTACTGGGTAGCCTTTGGACATTGCCTAGGACAATATGTGTATTTCAGCACTTAAACACGAGCATCTTCAGAGAAAAAAATTTTCTTATAAAATCAACACATGTAGAACATTATTCTTTAATCATCACTTACGTCCTGAGAGTTCATGAAATATTCTGACAGTGAGTCACCAGACCCAGATAAAGTTTTTATTTAACCGCCTTTGCTTTAAAACTGTAGAGTAAAAATATTTTTCTTCAGTGAACGATGATGGTCACACAGCGCAATACCAAATCAGGGTGCCAAAATAGCAAAAGCATCAGCTGCCATTGTGTAGTGGGGTTCCCAAGAAGTTACAATTGCATTTACAAGGGGATTTAAAAGCTTGGGATATGTTCTGTATGGAAGTAAAACTTAGTGTCTCTGGGCAGGTGGTGGGATATATATACATATATATATATTTTTTTTTACATCAATCACTGCAAGTTAAATCATCAATCTCTAGTAACTCAGTCTCTAGGGAATACGAAGCAGAAGGAGAGGTATATTTTTGGAGGCTAGAGGACTACAGAAAAGAATGTTGAAGTTCAGAGATGGACAGGATGCAACAAATAAGCTCATTAAATGCTTCTCTACACTTATTTTCCATCCTTTCGCCACCCTGAAGATGGATGCAGGAGGTTAGAATAACAAAACCATGCTATATATCAAACATCAGAGATGAAAAGACTTTCACCCACATCTTTTCCCTTCTCATCTGCCCCAAATGAGGTGCAGCAGGCTGGAAAAAAATACAAATATCCAAACCATCAGGCAAACAACCTCAGCTTTCAAGACTGCTGTGGGCAAGAAAAATAATATTATTTCAAGTATGCAGACAGACCTTCCCAAACAGACATCCAGCATTGGGAAAAAGACCATACCTTATACCATGAAGCCATTTCTTAAGTAGCTGACTAAAAGATGTCTGTATATCAGCTGGCCTACCATCTTAGGAGGCAAACTGAGAAATCTGAATGGGAAGTCAGAAAAACAGAAACTATTCTTGGACCATCACTGCCTTGCAAGTAAGCACACTTGGCCTTTGAACAGGCTAAGCTTTTTATCCCAGCTGCACTTCAATTCAAAGGTTTAATAGTGCTTTGGAGATGCAGCTATGGGCCACCCACCTTACAAAATGTAATCACACTGTAACGAGCATAACTCACTGCCAGTTCCGGGGCAGAAGGTGACAGATGGGAACAACATCCTGTGTATCGATAAGAGAACAATAACAACAGCATCTTTCCTTGAAGCTGCTTTTTTAGTGAGAATAAGACTCAGAAGCATATAGCTCCACAAGACGGAAAACTGCTAGGACTTCTGCAATTGCATGGACACTGTGTGGTGTGTCACATGCTAAGGGTGAAAAGCCTCCTGTACAAAATGAGCTGCATCTTCAAAACTGGGGTTTGTATGTTCACCCACACAGGAGTGAAATCATCAAACCGAGGTCAGTGTTGTCATTTGAGACTGCTCCAGACCACAGAGCACAGACATGACTGTCTAAAAGTTTAGCAGTGCCTGGAAGTACTCGGTGCCCAAGATGGTATTTGGATTTCTAGAGGTAAGCTGTAACCACAGATGTGAAAATAATCTAGGGTCAAATATACAGTGAAATGAATATTCTGCAAAGGGAAGAGGGAAAAGAAAGCAAAAATGTTACCAGTTTATTGAAGACCAGCTGGAGAGGACACCAAAGAAAACACACAAGTTATCTCAGAGACCCTCCAACAGTTTAAGCTTTAAAGTTGAGTATCTTAGAAAGGTGTGCTTTTCTCTGGTACTCTGAGCTAAAATTTCTAACAATAGAAATAAAATGGAATCCCAAGTTTGTATTTTTGAGCTGTAATACCCTGAAGTTTGGCTCAGGATATTTAAAGGAGCAGGTGGAGTTAGCAACCAAATTTTCACGGTTTGGGGGTTTTTTAACCTGGGGCACGAAAGCTGGCTGATGCTCTCTGTGGTTGTGTGACAGATTGCACCATCCTGTGTGCCATGAAATCAGCTAGTGAGCTGCAGTGCAGTTTGCAGCATCTATCCCTCAGACATCCCAGATGGGAACAGGGAAGACTGCTGAACAATGGCAAGAGGTGTGCTGACAGAACTACCAAAGGAGGCGTGGGTACCATCTGCCTCTTCTTGTGTTAACTTCATCCTAGTTACTATTAGTCCATCAGGATTATAAAACTTTATTACATCCACCCACAAAACCAAGGAATTAAAAAAAAAAAAAAAAAGCAGGGGAAAAATTATCTCTAATTCAAACACTGAAGATGGAACAAGAACAAGCCTGGTGCAAACATTTCAGTCAAATAAACAGGGGAAATCAACAGATGCAAAAAAAAAAAAAATATATATATATATATTAAAGAGTTTAACTTAGGAGATTTAAACAACCTGCATAGTAGTTTTCAGAAGAGTATCTTTGTGTGATGTCAGCAACAAAAACAGCTGAAAATTCACACTGTTCACTGTGAAAAGAAAACATTAGTTCTTTTTTCCACCATCAGCTTACTCTTGCCCCAGTATATTTTAACTTTAGCTACTTTGGGCTGTAAACAGCACAGAAATATGCATTTCCCTTTAGCAGCCACATAAGGGCTTTTTGATCTAGAGTTGTGTTAAGCTCATTACTTGTTTTAATTTCTTCTTGGTAATAAAGACTTTTTAATTGTTTGATTCCAAACAATTGATATAGCTGTTCTGAGGGTCAGGGAATGCAAATGAGGACTAAGAAATTCTTTCAATATAAGACCAGAACTCTATGCCATGGCAACAGCACTTTTTCATTACAGGTTCCTCACGGTTGCTCTCTCCATATTGACAAGATCATTTCATAGGGTGAGGAGGTAAGGGAAAGGAGAGATCTTGCTGAAGAAAAGAATTGTTATGACGAGCAATTAACAACATACACCCCTGCATGTCACAGTAATTCTTCTCCTTTCATTCCACAACATAGGCTGATCATAAAAACGCTTCCCATCTGAGTGCCTCACAGTTAATGCAGTTTGCACCAGGCTGTATTTTCCCCGGGGCTGAAAAATACTGACATCAACGGGAACATCAGATGTGTTGAACCTGCCATCACCAGCCTGAACAACTCCTGTCCTCACTATTTCTCCTACATTCCAGTGAACTGCCTGCCTGCACAGATGGGGCTAACTCAGTTCCACCAAGGAATCTGCTGTCACAGAGATTCATATGTTGTTATTTCCCCTGGATATTTGCATTTTTCACATGCTGCTTTTTTGATGTCACCTCTTCCCTTTAATATCCTTGCCAAACCATTACAGGAAAAATAGCCTTGAAGCTTGTGCAAACACCACTTCACAGGCACTTCAGGTAAAAGATTTATAAATAGTCATAATACTGTAAAGGCTTGTTCACATGACTATATTATCTGCATATGCAAATTAGCCTCTAATCATAACGAAGTTGATATTGACAGAGCTGTGACAAAACGTGTCTTGGTACATACATGATACTAATTCTTTGTTGATGTTCTTAAAGGGACTTTTTCATATTTTCATTTCTGTTAGGACCTGTTGTGTTTTCCCCAATGAATATCACTGCATGGTTTTCTTCCAGGAAACTTGAGGGCAGCTTACAAACTTAAGGGAATCCGACTTTTTACATGGTCTGATGATAGTGACAGAGAAGCAGGAATGGATTTAAACTAAAATAGTGGAGATTTAGGTTAGATGTTAGGGGGAAATTCTTTACTTACAGGGTGGTGAGGTGCTGAAGAGTTTGCCCAGAGAAGCTGTAGTTGCCACATCCCTGAGGGTGCTTAAGGCCAGGCTGGATGGGGTCCTGGCAAGCCTGATCTGCTGGGTGGCAACCCTGCCCATAGCAGGAGGTTGGAATTAGAAGATCCTTAAGATCCCTTCCAACCCAAGCCATTCTATGACTCTATGATACTATTATTAATGGAAAACTGAAAGTCTTTATACCCTCTCCTTATGTAAAATTCCACTAATGGCTGTAAAGAACTGTCCATTTAGCCAGAACTGCCCCTTTAGAACTACCATTTCTCTGTTAATCACATATACCTGAGTAAGAAACCAAGTGCTAAATCACAACAGAGTACTAGGTTCTTTAAAGGAGTTACTTGTGTCCAAACTGAATATTAGGTAGCAAAACTCTGGCTTTTTATTGGTGACCCATGGTCTGGAGTTGTGTGTTGAATCAGAGTACATCTATGTCAAGTACTGCCAGGAGATTTTAACTGGAGCAAAAAGTTTACACAGACTCTTCTGCATTACTGCCTTAGCATTTGTGTGTGCTGAAGTCCTCTGGCTACACTACAGCTCTAGAAAGCTTTCCTGCAAGGAAACAGAAAGGAGACATGGTTCTCTCCATTTCCAGCCTCCTGGGTATCTTTCTTCTTTGAAATCATGGCTTCTTCATGGTAGTTTAAACAGATGAATGATGTTTGTACGAAAGTCAGTGTTGAAAGAAAATCATGTTGCTTTCTCTTAAAACATTTAAATGGCCCAAACCTAGAGATGTTATAGAAAGCAGTCATGAAAAGAAGAGCATAACCGCTTTTTTTTTTTTTTTGGTCTAGAAAAATCTATTTCAAAATTAAACTTTAGAATGACTTCATATTTTGTTAGACCTAGTATATGAACATACTCAAAGAAAACAGGCTACTTTTCTGCTATTGTTGAGAACATGGTGAAAGGGATCAAAAATATGACAACAAAGACAAGCTATACTTGGTGTGTCAGGATTACCAGGATGTAATGGTGTTTAAAGAAAGCAGAAAATTAGGGTGGAACGAGCAATTTGCTTTTTTGTTCTCTGTGTTTCAATTCTAATAATGAACCTCAGTGATGGGATGGTGCTAAGGTCCTTAAGCATCCAGTGCAGAAACAATGTTTTTGAAGGCCATTAGTGAAAGCTAAACTAAGTTATCCTTCTCTACTGAAGACTATCACAGAAAAAAAAGGCTCCACCTTCAAAGGAAATTTATCAAGGATTTGATTCTAGCCCTTATTATGGGCTCCTTTGTCTAATAATCTGCTTTTTTTTTTTTTTCTTGGTTGATTGGATTATTTTGTTGCTATTGTTAAGACTCCCGCCAGTCTGACCTTTTCATAAGATCAGTAAAAATACCAGTTAATGTTTGCAGAGTGATCTTGCCTGCATGTTCACCACCTTCATGTTAAGGTCTCTCTTTTGCCTCTTGTGTGTGCCGGTGTCTTCAGCTGCATACCAGTCTTGTGTAGGCCAGAGCACAGCATCAGAGGAAATCACAGGATTCCAGGCAATTAGTGGTTAGCAGAATCCCATCTTCTGCTCTAATTTTGGGAGAAGGAAGGAAGGAATGAACAATATGCTGCTGTGATTTTCTACAGATTCCTACAAATTACACATAGCAAGGAAAAGAATGTAAATACTTGAAATGTTTTTCTCTCTTCTCCGCACTTTCCAAACACAGTTCTACTTTTTCTAACCTAGTGCTCAATTAAAAGCAGTTTAGTAACATTGGAGGATTTACTGAGGTGTTCAGAAAGCATTCACCTGCCAGAAAATAAATTCTTCTCTCTGTTTTGAAGCCTGTAGGTCAATTATCTTATCTGAAAGTTGAAATGACTTCAGGTAGAAGCATAGAAGGGCACAATTTGTAGTGGCTCTGCCACATTTTGTGGGTCAATAATCCAGTACCTTAGCCCAATACCTAAATGAAACAATGAGTCTCATGTTTACTTGAGGTTGTATTTCCTCTATAAATTCTACACAGAATCATCTACGAAGTTTCTGGAACCAGAAGGCTTGTTGGCTATCTAATCTAACAGTACAACGTATGTAAATGAGCTGTTTAGCACATAAACTACATTCAGGGAGATTCACTGACTTGTTAAACACTCATTAAAATAAAACATAGCTGATACACAACAAAAATGGGAAAAGATCTCAGCCTATAGCAGAGAGCATTTCTAAAATCTGTTCTCTGAAAGTGTTACACCTATCCACAACATGGGGCTTTGGACTGTTGACACTGAAGGTTGTATTTAATGCGTTAGAATAGGAATGGAAAAGCACAAGCATGGTCTCCTCTGTGAATTTATTCATCATGGAGAAAAGCCACTG
Source organism: Centrocercus urophasianus (assembly GCF_019232065.1). Taxonomy (NCBI): domain Eukaryota; kingdom Metazoa; phylum Chordata; class Aves; order Galliformes; family Phasianidae; genus Centrocercus; species Centrocercus urophasianus. Next base: position 86,379,101 of record NW_024884253.1, on the reverse strand, counting down.
AAAATGGGGTGTGTTTTTCCCCAGACTATTTTTCATTCAAAACAACAGCCTTGTCTGCACTGGAAAATTCCACAGTATGTGCAGACCTATGGGGGGACAACTGGGCACGTCACAGGAGACTGCAAGAAGGCACTTAGAGAAACAGGTAGCTGTTTTAAGCAGATTGAAAGAGCACAGCTATATGACAGTAGATATCAGTCAGAAATTCAGAAGATCCTTCAGAAAAACCACCACCAACAATAACCACAACAAAACAGAACAGACTGCAGTTTTCTGATATTTCAAAAATCATGGATATCGCCAACAAGCAAAAACAAACAAAACAGAAATAAAAAACTAAAACTATAATTAAACAATCAAACAACAACAAAGCCACAGATGTTTTTCCACCTGAAAATATCGAGATCCTCTCGATCTTTTCAGACTTTCTAATACAAGAACAAGTTTTAGAATGGAAAATTTACTTTCAAACCATCAATAATCTCAGTGAAATTTGATTGTTCTCAGCTCCTCACTGTAATCACTGCCTGTGCTGAGCTCTCTCTCCATGCATACATGTACACAAACACATACATACACTGTGTTAATAACTGTGCTGTCCATCAGGTACTCTTAAAGTCTTGAGGGCTAGTTCAAGCTGTATTGATGTGAAGTCGTAAGTGACCGAAGAAAAGGTTTTATATGAAGTATACATGCATTCATTATTCTGATGCTTTCTTTCCATAAAACACATGTAGTGTAATATATATGCATAAACATAAACTGTTCATGCAAATAACATAATCATGACAGTGATTCAGAAAACTCTTTAAACATTGCAAGGCATGCACAACTTATCTAAATCTTTGGTTTGTTCTTACAATCCAGATATTGGCACAGCTGAAAAAAAATATCTCTATGAAAGCTAGAGGAGCATTCAGGGAACTAGATGGAAAGCTAACCAGAGCTTTCACTTTGTTTCTAGAATAGCCGTGTTATAAAAATTACATTCTGATGAAAAGAGCCTTTCCAGATGTAGCTAGATAATACTGAACTCTGTTTCCACTAAGAGCTTTAGGAATAGTATTAGCTCACATGGAAATAATTTTTTAACAAGCTGGGAGTGGTTCCTAACAGTTCCTGAAGCTGTTCCCCCATGCCTATGTCCCCTCCTCTCTGGCTCATTTTAGGAGCTACACCCAATGTGCAAAATGACCTGTGCACCTAAAGAGGCACAAATGATTTTGTTCATGGAAAGAAAGGAATATCAAAACTGACTGGCTAAAAACATTGCAAGAGCCAAAGTAGACCTTTGTACAGTGTTTACCTGATAAAAGCCAGCACAATTAATCTATCTTAATCATATTGCAATGAAATAGAACCAAATTATCTTCACAGGTTCCCGGCATATTATGACAAATAGAATTTCCCACATGATGATGTAAGAAGCTGAGAAGCTTGTTAAAAAAAAAAGTTTCCTGAAGACTGTACATTTGAAAGGTCCAGATCATGTAGTGTGAGTTTGGAAAAATAGATTACTATGTAAAAGTTACTGATTATGAAAGGTCAGTTGTATTTAGACACAGCCCAAAGATTCAGTGTTTTGGTCCATGATTGAACCACCAGGATCACTTTTCAACTAACTGTCATTCACCTTGTCTTAGCAGAAACTTTGACTTGTTCATTTATTTTTTCTAATCTTCAACAGGTATATTTCTGTCATGTTAGAGTCCAAAATATCAAAGCAGTCAGAAAAAATTATTCTGGGAATAGTGTACCAAGAATGAAATACAAGAAAACTGAGGAAAGGAGAGATGGAGAGCGTCAAATTCAAGTTTGGAGGACAGCAGGTGAATGGCAATCCCAATGTTGCAAGGAAAAAAAAGAAAGATAAGCAAAGAAGAAGCAATCAATCAGGGACTTTATTTTTCTTCAGAACAGTAAGGATACAGAATTATTTTCCAAGTAACACTGGTTGGTCAGAAGAACAGAGCGAAGAAAAAAATATAAGACAGAAAGAAAAAGGGACCACATTCTCTCTTCAGTTCGTGAACTTCTTAATTACTGCAAGGTATGGATTTTTGGCCTACCAATCAGAAAATGACTCATTTTACTCATCTGTAAACTTAACTTTTACCGCTGCAGTGCCACCCTTCTTTGATACAGGTGTCTTGGCTAGCTGCTCCTGACTCCTATCTTGGCAAAAGAAGGTATCTTAATAACTCTGGCAGTCTTGGGCTAACAAAATGTTTTATAGCTTCTGTGGATGCACCAGTGAACATAAAGAGACAACCCTGACCCAAGAACTGACAGTCAGAAGCAGGACTGGGCATGCCAAAAGAAGTTTTACCTGCACTCGTTATATGAGGCCATATAACTTGGGCAACATCTTTCACCTACCTTAACTTCCTTCTATTCTCCACCACTGTAATGGAGTCAGAGGTTCCACAATGATATTTTCTGCCAGACTTGCATGTGGCCATGATCTACCACAGCATCTATACAATAAACAGCTCATCAACAAACATAGAACACGAAGCAGACAGAGCCTACGCAGAATCTGGTCTTGTCTTGTTTTATCTGTAAGAGCTGTAGATGCCATGAAGCAGCAACCAATTCATCAGCAACACTAACTGATGTGTATTTCTCCAGCTTAGATTCACTTGAACACATTTATATATGCAAATAAAATCGTCACAAGTGAATGAAGTAATTCCTCCTACGGGCTGGAAAGAAAGAAAATAGGTTAGTTGTTGTAACTATTGTTAAATATTTAGGAGTAAGGCCCCCACATGCAGGATGAATGGATGGATAGAGACATTCAATCTGGTTATGTTATTAATAATTTACTCTGTCTTTCAAACTGAATTACATATGCCCAGTGCGTAGCCTGTACTCAGAATTTGAAACATCAAATTGGTTCATTGATTAACTTATTTTTCTGCTGGATGTTGCACCTGCATTGCATTTCAAAACAAGGCTTCATTACGTTTGTATCTTTGTTGATTACCTTCCACCAGGAAACTGACCCCAGAAATTCTGTCACTGTGTATAATTCATAGTGTTAACACTTATTTAAGTCTCAATCCTCAGAACGCAAATACAGAAGTTGATGTGGTGATTTAATTGAATTTCACATGCCAGTTTGGACTCACATTTGTTTAAATCCAACTTAGATGTGGCTGACAGTTTGAATATCACTATGCTGTAAGCCAAGAATAAAAACCAGTCAACCACAGCACAGCTAACTATATGGATTTCCCATTTTGCTAATGCAATTCCCTCCAGTTGACGTGTCTTGCAGGCAGTATCCTTGGAAGCAAACAACTGCAGGAAGAAAACAGCAGATTCAAAGACAGTTTGACTTTAAAACAGTAGAAACAGTTTATCTGCAAGTCTCTCTCTGAAACAGCTATATATGTTTCAGCTACTTATCCATCCAGCAGTCTGGGCACCTCCACAGCTGAAATAACAGGCTGTAGCAACATCAGACAACACTGCTTTTGCCATCCACCTTCCCCAGAAGAGAGAAGATCCCTTCATCCTTTCAGGAACAAATGTGATCCACTTGTTACTTTTGGTACTTTGGTCAAGTGACCACCAGTGTTTGTCCTTGGGAGAATCCCCCCTCTCCTACAAGTGACCCTCTGAAGCAGAGGGATGCTTCTGAAGCACTCTTGCACATGGAACCACATGCCAAACTGTGAGGTTTGGTCAGTCCTCAGCTTGGGGCAGCACCGTGTGCCCACCTCATGGCCTAGCCATGTTACAGACCCCCTGCTGCTCACCTGGCTAGGCCACTAACACATTGACAGCACACTTGTGTCACTGCTGCTGGCTGCACTGAGAAGGGCCCTGGGGAAAGAGGTGGCCACACTAGATCTGGCACCAGAGCAGCAGCCGTAGTCTGGGGAGAGAAAAGCTGTCAGGCACAAAACATTTGTTATATCTGCACTCGTGACTGATTTTTCTGTGAGAGTCTAAAAGCATACTTTGCTCCAAAACAAATGCAAAGCATTGCACCCTGGTGCCCTGGAACAGTACAAGCTGAGGATAAATGCATGCAGTGGTTGTTACGTGCACTGCAGTACTCCATAACCCAGGAAAGTCTCACTGATTTGCTTCTCCTTATCAGGATAACATAACATAACTTAAACACAGCCTGTTGAATAAAGTAAATATTCTTGCCATACATCAGGGAATTAACTGCCCCTCTACATCTACATGTATGGGAATCACCTCCCTTGTCAATCTCTCCTATTTCTCCTGCACGCCCAACCTTTACGTTCAAAAACTTACTTTTTATTATTTACTTTAGTGTATGAAGCAGCTGCTTCTTAGTAAAACAAACTTGGCAAGTTTAAGGCATTAAAGCCTGACTGAGTTTTCCAAGGTATGATTTATAGTTCCCTTTTATTTGTACATTATGTAGAGAAGCCAAGAGTGAATAATCCTTTTGGGTATCAGGAATCCAAAAGTCTGGTATCCTAGCAATAGTCAGCGTAAGGCAACTGGCCTAAGCATACTGTTGTTAGATTTTGGCAATACTGTGCCTTTCTGAGGGTTGATTCAAACCTGGAGAAATTATATCATATTCTTGCCTCATGTACTTGGCCCTTATAATACTGCAGAATAGACAATCCTTGAAGATTAGAGCATGACGCCAACGTAAACAGAAGCCATAATTATTTTTAAAATCAAATCTAAAAATAGCAACTCCCACCTATACTTGATTTTAGAAGTGGGGAAGCTCTCATTTGGAGTAGTTTTTTTATAGTCACATAGCTAAGATTTATTTAGCTGGTTAGATTTTATTAGAAAGCAAGACTAAAACAAAACGAAACAAAAACCCACAACTCTGGCTGGGCTTTATAAAAGCAATACCTTTACAAGTGTTCTTTCTTGTTGCCATACAGCTACAGCTAGCTAGCTACTAGCCAACCTTGCTGCCACTCATTTGGCTTTTTGTTTATAAATATGTCCTTGCTTAGCACGTTTTTTGTGCTGGCCAGAAGCAACAAAAATGACAGATGACTTTGGCCAGAGAGGCCAAATACATATTATATTCTATTTCATATTCACTCATTCATTTCAGAAAAAGGCTTATTTTAAACCAAACTAAGCAAAACAAGTCAGCACTACAAAAATCAAAGAACCAGCATCTGAAGTTGGAAGAAGTGCTAGTGACTGGATTTGTTATCTGGGTATAAATTTATTTTAAAAAGCAATGTAATTAACTCACAAGGGCTGATTGAGTCAGCCTCACCAGTGCCAGAGGCTCATTGTTGCTGCTCTTGCATGACCCGCCTTGTACACAATACAGAGAGAAGTGCAGTTCACAGTGGAAACAAATACATTAGAAGATGCATTGGGCTGAACCCAATTCTGCAAATACCTGAGCATGTACAGCAAAGAGAATGTTTCTTCATTTGTGGCATCAAGGGCATCCACTGATCTGTTGAATGTGCCGTGATGTGTAGCACGTTACTCAAGGGAATCTCCTTTAATCTGTCTGAAAATCTGGTTGGAACATAAGAACAAAGTTATTCTCTGCAGACCTCCAGTCACTTCAGCAGCAAATCATTTTTTATAACTCAGGCTGCTGGGACTAACTTTAAAGCCTCGTTTTGTTGGAAGTTTGAAAGGTACACCTTGTATACAGTTCTCATCTTTTCACTCAGATCCATGCAGAGTTTTTGAAAAAGTGACACAGTTTTCAGCTGGGATGGAAGGAAGTTTTATTCTGCTGGAAAAAAAAGAAAATACCTTCATGTTGATCTTTTGTAGGGAACGTTTTCAAACGTAAGGCTTTATTGCCAACAATAAGGAGTGGGATGACACCTGGAAGTCAGACATTTTGATGTCAATTCAGAGCAATGAAAGAGAAGCAAAAAAGTTGCCAGAGACACTGGGAAGCGATTAATGGGAAGAAAACTGTAAGTTATGTGCATCTCTGTGGATGTCTGCAAAAAAATCGTGATCATGGTTGAAAACAACTATTATTCACCTTTTAGACAGTGGGGCATCTGTTCTGCCTCTGCAGTAATAAGTCAAAGATCTGGAAGGACAGAACTGCACCAACCGGGGCAGATCCACAAACCTGAGGTGTAGACAGTAACTCCTGAATTGTTTTTCTGATTTCCAAATTACCCATTCAGTGCTTGACAGTATTGAATGAGAAAGAACAGTCTTTAAAATCAAGCATCTTGGAAGGCAGCAAATCTTTTTATCTTTTTAAAGATCACTTTCTCTGCAATGAAATTCTTATTCAGTAAAATGAATTTCCCTTAGGAACTCAGACTTCATGGATGAGATAAAAGCAGTGGGATGAGGAGAAAATATAAAATCTAGTCACTAGGGGAATTTGCTTCTAAGTCTAGATTTTCACTGTTCGTGAAGAGGGTTTTACACCTTTCTCTGCCAAATATTTAGCAGGGAAGCTGGCACAACTACAGTAGACACAGTCTCTCCATCTGAACCTGCAAGAAGCACCTGGTGATAAAGTATATGAAAAAAATCAGTGTGCCAGACATGTGTGGCAAATGAAAGACTACCTCTGCTGCTTTTTGCTAATAAGGGGGAAGATGGATAGAATATAAAGAAAAAAGAAAAGAAGAAGGAAAAAAAGACAAATAGTTAATTAAAAAAGATAACTAGTAAAGAGCGGGATCTGGAAATAACAGTTTGTATCAATCTACTTAACTGGTGAATAACAAGCTCCAGAGGGAGGAATTTAAGTAGTTGCAAGAGCCTTAGAGGAGAATTAAAAAGCATAATGTCTCATGTCAGGAAGAATGAGTCTTTCATTTGGTTTAGACAAAATAAAATTTACAGTTTTGTTTGGCAGCAGCAAGTATTTTTTTTTAAGGACTAAAATGGACAGTTAGGTTTCACATTTGCAGTTTTCATAAAAGCAAACTTCATGTTTCAGCTGATGGGAATACTTTGAGAAATAATACTGCCCTTCGTCCTACAGGTACACGAACGCACATCTGCAAAATCAGCAGCTTCCTATTTTTCCCAGACTTCTGAAACCACAGCCATTGAAGCTGCTCCACAAAACCACATAATTAAGAAACTTAGGAAAACAAACGACAACAACAACAAAAAAACACTCAAACCCCTCAAAACAAACAAACAAAAAGACCTAAATAACCCCAAAGAAATCCACAGTCACAAAATGCAACCTTTCCCGCTTTATATGGTGTCCCAAGCGTACAGAATCTCATAAACTCTCTTGGTCTAAAAGCAAATAAATAATATATCAACACTAGATCTCCTCAGTCTGTGACAGGAGTCAATAGAGCTAGCAAACAAATTTTACTTCATGTAAGGCCTTTTGTAGCAAAACAATGTGAAGTGGGCACGGTGCAAATGAGGAGGCCAGTCAAATCAGATGCAATTTGCTACTCTTGTGCCAAATCACTGCTGCGAATTCACCAACAATCCGTAATGCACAAAGAACGATGGAAATGATTCTGTACTGTGTATGATGTACAGGTACCTTTAATAATACTTTCCAGCCATGGGAAACATCAGTCACTAGTTAGATATAATTACAAATAAGTAGGAAAATAGAAGACTAGAACGCAAGAACGACTGAAATTTGGCAAGAACTCCTTTGTTTCAAATAAAAGGCACACTTTTCTTCATCAGTACAGCCTAGGATGTCCTCTTCCATTTAAGGTCAGGTGGGAGGGAGGACAAATGCAGGGCTCTTTCGCACAAGCTTTTCCAGATGCCCCTGATCATCCCCCCAGACATGAGGAATGCATCAATCTGATGAGCAGGAGGATGAAGTTCAGGAGGTTGTGTAAAACCTTACTGAGCTCTGCCATAAATCTGCACTTAAGCTTTCCATCTTTGAAAAAAAGATCTTGATTCTTACTTTTTAGTAAGTACTTGGAGATAAGATAATGAATGAGATGCTACTAATGAACATACACTGTTCATGAAATTTTCCTGCAGTAAATAAAGAAATAAAAGAAAATGCAGCTTGCAAATGGATCAAATATATTTTGCTATAAGAGCAATCATAGTTTTTCCTTCTGTGACTTGAGAATATTCCAGCTACAGAAATCAATAGCTTCAGAGGTCAATAATACAGAATTACTGAGACTGAATCCTGAAACGAGCAGTCAGCTAATACTGGAAAAATGCCAAAGCTCCACTGACATTACTGGTGATACCCTGACCTAACACAGCAAACAGAGGAGGAGATGTTGGTTAAGCTTTCAGTAAAAACATTTGCAGTACTGGAAGAATGGATATTATTAGCACTTTCAGTCCAAATGTCTTCCGTCAGGACAAAACAACTTCTGCGAATAGAAAGAAAGCATGTTGCTTTTCCTAGCTGATACAATCTCTAGAGAAAATAAGAAACAAGTATTGAGTATTAAAGAATTTTTAGCTACAAAGCATACTGAAAATCAGTCAAACAAATCCTTTGCAAAGAGTGCTTTTATTCAGGAAAATTCAAAATCCAAGGATTACAGTGAGATGAGCAGCTGAAAAGAGGCAACAGAGAAAGAAGAAATGAAAAGAAAAAACAGTTGGGTGAGAGATGGAATGCTTCCTTTGTTGTGGAACTCCTTGACTAAGAAGATAGGCAGGTGTGTCAGACTGTGGCTGTGTCTGTTCTATCAGTGCTTTGCAGAAGGAACGCTGCTATCTCATCATTTGGGACCAACCGTCCTAGTAGAACAATCTCTCATCAACCTTACTCCTGAGGCCAAGAATCATGTCAAAATAGGATGGTAGTACCAAGCTGCTTAATATTAGGCAAGCCCCTTAATTCCACTGAGAATATGGAGAGGGCAATGGCACAGCCCTCCCCTTACATGATGAAACCCTTGCACCTGCATGCCATGTTGTTTCTGATGCCCATCAGGTCATCAGCCTTGGTCAGAAAGTCCAAACACATGCACTCATAAATGGTGGGGCAGGCAGCTCCTTACCCAGAAGCTGCCCAAGAAGAAAGGAAAAGACTGCCATAAGCAATCCCTGCTCTTTCTTTTAGCCACCGTCTTTGAAGTCGCTCTTGAGACCTACACGAGGCACATGAATTGCCTCCTTCCAGCCTGAACCTTTCCCAGACTCACTTCACCCCAGCGTGGCTGACTGAACATCCCTTAAACAGTAAAGGAAGAAGTTCCTGGAAGAGTGATGAAGGTTAGAGACAGGTGTTCACTTTCACTGAAGAAATCCATTTAATCAGATTATGGAAAGTAAGCCATCAGGACTAGAGGCATTAATTACCCTGGTAGTCCAGAGTAATCACACAGGTCATAAGCTGGATGCTTCTTCTGTACAAGATTCATTTCATTTAAGAATGAAATTCTGCAGAAAATGCTTTTGCCATCTCACCTAAACTGAGCAACATCTTTGTAGATCCATTGATTTTAGTAGGATTTTCCCAGAGGACAAGTAATACTTAGCATCAGGAAGACGGGAAGAGTAGAATAGGATATTATAGACATGTGGGTTGCAGCAGTATTTATGGAAGCTTCATTGGTCAAAGTGCATTATACTAAGCATTGAGCAAACAAAGCACAAAGCTCATCCAGGAGCTTGCACACTTGTGAATACAGATGCCTGGAGACGGCAGTGGTAGTAAGAAATCTGCAGGATAAGTAGCAGACACACATGCAAATTTCAGACCATGACCAAAGACTTTTGCTTTTACCTCAGTAGAGAAAAAATTAATCATCCATAACTTCCTTTAAATACATATGTTTACAACTGATTTTTTTTTTTCTCACTCTGTTTATTTTCCATTTTCAACCAGGTTTAATGCCTTTCCTATGGGAAACCACATATTCCCTATCCTGAACACTCTTTCTTCCAATTTATCTTTCCTATTCTCCTCACAAATGCACATTTTATTGGAAAGATATTGTGATAATATTTGACATTTTCTTTCTAGTTCCTCCCACTGAGTGTGTACAGAGAGCTCCTCATAATGTAGATCCATTTCAGCGTATGATATTATCCACTACCAGATCACAGTTACAATAACTTGGTAGTTATTTCACTGCTAAAAATACAAAACTTGTCCTATATAGCATTGGAAGAAGTTTGCTCTGTTAACAAAAGAGGCTCTGTTGTTACTGGATAAGCAAAAGCTTATTTTCTGAGTTTAAATCTCAGTGTAATTAAACAGAGAGGTTAATATTGCATTTGCAAGTAACACAGCTCTGCTGATGTCAATTATTCTTTGCAAATACACTATGAGTTCTGATTAATGAAACAGTTCAACGTGCACCACTGCATGGGCCCATTGTATTTATGTGACCTTGAGGTGACTGGCTGCCTCTTCCTTTCCCCAAAGGGGATTACCAGCTTTTTACTTTCTTGTTCAGCCTTTCCATATAACCATGGACTGCAGAGAATCAGTAACATTGGCACAGTAACACTGAAAAAGAGAGGGGAAAAAAAAAAAAAGCACACAGATGGCTTTTTTAGCTCATGCATTAAGACTCAACCTTCAATTAAAAATAATGATAATAATTCCTGAAGAAGAAGTCCTGAATGTCAAAGAAAAAGTATCTTTCACACTAAGATGCAAAGCGGGAGGCAACACAGCTGAGACAACACCTGTTTGTCCGCCTGAAGCCCTTGGATTCTGATTATCTTCTCTGATCCTATTTTTGCTTTTCCTAAGGGAGTCAGTGCTTCTTGTCTTTAAAGTTCACCAACATTTTCCTCACACTTTTTACTACACAAATAGGTCTTGGTGCTGAGGTGCCTCTAGCAATAGCTTGAGGTAGGCGGCTGCATCCTGGCAACCTTTTCAGCATTACCCTACTGACAAAGAAGAAGGACAGCTTGTTTCTCAGAGGCTGCCAGCAGGCTATAGCACTATGCTACAGATACTGTACGCATCTTAGTTTATTCACATCAGGTATAAAGCAGATGCTTTTACTGCAGATATCACCATTTTTCATATCAAGTTCCTACAAAGGCAGTGTCACACAGAGTTAGACGAGGTTTTGATTTGATTTCTTTAGTGAAGACCAGAAAAGCATCTAAAAGCCTAGAGAAACATATTAGTTTCTTCCACCAAATAGTCACACTTTATTTGTAGAAATTAAGTTTACATATATGACAGAGTTTACTCAATACCAAATTTTGAAGCTAGACAAGTGCCTTATCACCTGCCAGCTAATCATGGATACCTGTAAAAGCTATACTGCGGGACTGAGTTGTTATGTGAGACATGGAGCTGGTAGAATGAACAGGCACAGTTCAAGCTGTGCATGTAACACTGGTGAACTTTTCTATGTTTCATGTAACTGAATTTATGTGAGAGGTCCAGCCAAAACAGTTCAGCAATCTTTGGAAAAGTACTAAGGAAAAATAACTCCAGCCTCGTGCTTTCTTGTTTATTTGGGAGAAGGGAGAGGAACACTCGCAATGGTACTACACAGCATGACAAATTTGATTCAGCAACACAAATGTGATTTAGCTCAGGAATGGGACCAAGATCACATTTTCACTTGATTGGCCAGAGCACATGGAGTTTGTGCTTGCAGCAGGACAGATAACGACTTGATTTGACAGTAAGGCAAGCAGTTGAAATAGCAACCTCTCAACATTTTGGAACAGATTTGAAGTGCTAGTGTGAGCTCATACTGTGTCAGCATTCTGCAGTATGTGGATAAGGCATTCTTGGTGTAGAGACCATGAAATCAGGCCTACTGCCAAAGCACAGCCCCATATTGCAGTTTTCCTACTATTGCTTTAAACCATCTCTTATCAATTTCTGTCTTGGAAAGCTGGAAAATGAAGGCTTAGAGATTTCTCCAGACTTTGCAGCTCATCAGCATGCTCACATTCTGGGTGCTTGTACACCCAAGCGGTTGAACCAGAGAACTGAAATACATGTTTGACAGTGCTTTCAGGACTATATTCAGATGGAAAAAATGAATGTGCAAATCACGGTTGAAACTGTGCACACAAGCTGCCTGTTTATTCCACAAAATCCCAGACTAAAACAATTTCTAGAGCATACTGAGAGTCAAATTCACCCACAGGTAAACTTGGCTGAGTGGCACCACAGATGAACATGGCTCAGCCTTTGCTGTTCTCTCTTTCCCTCGACAGCCTCCGACACAATGCCAGCTGGACTCAAAATGCTACAGTGATATTTTCTTGGCAAGGTTCCTTTTAATGTGCTCAAGGAAATCACTTACTAGAAACACAGCCCACCTGGTGCATGTTCTCTTCCTCACTCCAAAATTAGTTGTGGTATCAGACAGAAGTGAGGTAACAGTCAACTTCGAACTTGCAGGTACTAAGAGTCTCATCAAAACCAATGCAAACAACATCAGCATGGGTAATAGTATGAAGCTAAAATACCCCTGTAAAAAATCACAAGAACACGTGAACTGTAATCTTCCTAAATATTTGTTTCTCACTGAAGTAAGAGCATTAAACTTCTAAATTATAATTTAAAATAAAGCCAATAATTTGTTTCCAGCTGGTACAATCACTTAATAAAGTGCCTGCTGCATCTTCAGGAGTAATATATTTCTTTTCCTGGCAAACAGCATAATTAATTACCCAGGTTTTGTATCACCAGTTAGGTCCATCCCCAGAGTGTCCTTGCTGTAAGTGCAAGAAATCAAGAAAGAATGATCTGCCATATGGAAGATAAGGAATTTTAAAAAAGCATCCTGAAATATGCAAGTTAATTGGGAAAAAAAAAAAATCTATCAGAAAACTGAAGCCACTTCAATATTGTAGTTATTCATCAAACGTTTTAATAAGAAGAAAACGAGTAGTTTCTTTCTCTTCTCACTGAATTTCAAACTCCACAGTTTGTACATATTGAACTTGGCACTACCAGGCTGTAAGGAGGTTAAGAGAAGAAAGCCTTCAACTGGCAATAGACTGGATGAAAATACTGCCTGGAGCTGTAGTTAACTATCTTGCTGATGTTAATTGGCATTGTTTGTCAACAGCCAAAGGACTGATAGGAGTTGCTGAAGGGTTAATAGAACACTGTCTGCAAGATTGCTTTTTTTTTTTTTTTTTTTTTTTTTCTGTAAAGATATCGTTTACATTACGTGTAACTATTTCTCTTCCCCAGACTCCAGAACAAATATTTGAGTGATAAAAATGATCATTTTATTTTTCTTTCCTAAAGCACAAATTAAGGAAGAGAGAGGAGTAAAACTGACTGTGGCAGAACTGTCCCAGTGGTACAATGAATTTTTCAACATTCTGATGAAGGAGTTTGTTTGGACAAAATAGCTAAGTGTTTATTAAATAATGTTATTTAGCACTTGCAGCCTAGAGCTGACATGCATTGTTCCTAAGCAGTGTGATCAACTATGAATAGTAAAAAAGAACACACTTTGTCTTCCCATGTGGTTTGAAAAATGAAACATAAGATCAGGAGAGATTTAATGGCGGTTCTTGGAGAATCAGTCAAGAGCAGCTTCATAATAGCTGGAATGCAGCAAGGCAGTCATAACTCAAACACACATGTCTGACAAAGAGGATATGTAAGTACGAGGAGGCCAGAAATAACTATAGGTGCTATAGCTCAATAGAGCAAGAAATACACAGTCCTCAGCAAACGGGTTCATTCCTCTAGGAGAAATGCAGCAGCAATGCAAAAATGATGGTAAATAAATACTTGTAGAAATGTTGTTGAGCAATAAAGAAGTGTACTGTGAAGTGTATGTAACACCGTGCATGTAACAATACAAAGTACATTCTAAACCCAGGTATTTACTATAGCGTTACTGAGAAGAAAAAAAAGAATGCTGTCTTGCTTAATGTCAGCAGCCAAGTATTTGATTGAATAAAGGTCCTCAGGCTGCAGCTGGGTGCAGTGCTACCTGGGATGTGACACCCTGGAGTTCTAGGTTTGTCTGCCCAGCCAAGATGATGAAGGAAAGCTACTCCCAGTACTTGAGCTTTGGCGCTGAAAGCAGCTTGGATTGTAGAAATTCTCCCCACACTCTAGGCAAACCCACTGCCATCTCAGCTGAAGAGATATTTCCCATAGTACAGTCTTTCCTCCCAAATGGAATAGAATACATAAACACAACCGATGTAACATACAGCAAACATTAATTTTTGATAAAAAAAAAATCAGTAGGAAACATTAGACCCACAGTTCTGCTTATTCCAATGACTTGAGTTTGCTAAGCTTCTTTAGTGTGGAGCTGGCCAAATGAAACGCTAATTTGGGCTCAGTTAAAGTATTCCATGGGAATATATGCTCTTTATCTAAATTCAGTGCAAACCATATAAAAATGAACAGTCCTATAAAGATCATAATGTTTCCTTTCAACACTTAAATTCTTTAGTATAAGTTCTTCATATAAATTCTTTAGTATTATCATAAGACATACGATTATGAGGAATCACTATCAATTGTACTTTATGCATTTTAAAGGGCATTCTTTTCCAGAAAACTCCAAGTCTAAATCAGCAAAAAAAAAAAAACAAAAAAAACCAAAAACAAAACTCAACAACTAAAACAGGGATATAACAAACATAGGACTTGATTGTAATAGCTCCACTCACATCAAAGAATGATTTCTAATATAAGTAATCCCACTTATGTAAGATCTTTTTTGTTCAAATCAGATGATGGTCTGACTTAACCCAATCAGATTTAAGAAATGCAAATATCTGGTTCAACCGGTGATTTGAATATATTTGACTGCTTTACTTCTTTGCTACTTTATTTTCATCACAACCCCTAAAAATTCCACTCCGTATTTACTTTGGCCAACTTCAGCCAAAAGCCTGAGTCTTCATCCCTTCCTAATCTTTCACAGTGATGAGGTGCAGCTGTTCAGATCTGCTTTCCAGAGATTTGCTAGTCCTCCCTCTACAAAGTCTCTTCTGAATGTGATTGAGGAGAAACAATTGGTATGAAATAACTTCAGGAAAACATACTACTCAGAATAGCTACAAATCACGACCTTCTTACTGAAGGCACAAAAAAACCCAACCATTGAGTGAGAGAGGGATACTAAAATTTAGTACTTGCAAGTGACTTTTCAGAGAAGATTTTGGCATCCACAGAGTCTCCAATTCATCATAGTTTTAGAGCTGCTCTATAACTTTTCAGTTCTACAGATTTATATGTTCTGACTTCGATAGGGTTTGCAGTCCAAGCCCTTCTGGAGAATGACTGATCTCTTCCAGCAGCCTTTTTCTTTCACACTTGTGTGGATTTGATGCTCATGACAGCACCAGACTTGCAGCTCTTAAGACCAACTCTCTCTTTAAGGGTGGAACAGACACAGCTAGCTCCAACCTGCTCACCTACCTGCCCTGGAGGTGAGTGAAGTATGTAACGGTGATTACCTAGCTCATTAAAGCATTCTTTACTCTTTCACATAGTAGGAAGGAATATGAACAAGTGTAGAGGCCAACATGTTACAGTGACAGCTCAAATCTTTGGCTGTGCTGGTGAGTTATCAACTGGTCTCTAAATAAGTGCTTATTGTGGTTTAACCCAGCAGCAGCTCAGCAGCACACAGCCATTCATTCATTCCCCCCATCCAGCGGGATAGGGGAGAGAATTGGGAAGAAAAAAAAAAAGAACTAGAAAATTCATGGGCTGAGATAAACACTATTTAGGAAGTCAGAAGAGGAAGGGAAAAATAATAGTAATTAGTATAATTATATATCTATATATTTGCAACACACATGATGCACAGTGCAATTGCTCACCAACTAGTGACCGATCCCCAGCCAGTCTGCAAGTAGCAGTTATCCCCCTGGCCAATTCCCCACAGTTTTTTAAAGCTGTTGCATGATGTCATATGGCATGGAACATCCCTTTGCCAGTTTAAGTCAGCTGCCCCGGTTCTGTCCCCTCACAGCTTCTTGTGACCCCCAGGACCCATCGCTGGCAAGACAATACAAGAAGCTGAAAAACTGAAACATCCTTGGCTCTGTACAGCACTGCTCAGCAACAACTAGAAACACTGGTGTGCTATCAAAAGTGTTTTTCTCCTAATGCCAAAACACAGCATCACAACGGGAAGAAATTTAATTCTATCTCAGCTGAAACGAGGGCAGTGCTGTATGGGTAAGAACTTCTGCTTAGTGTGAAGCAGGTATGTACGTCATCTCTCTGTTTCACAAGGGTCAAACAGCTCTAACTTGGCAAACAAGCTATAGTAGACTGCATCCACCAAATTCAAACTTGTAAGTTACAGAGACGTTCATGTATATAAATTGCCTTTCCTTTATCAGCCATGACCTTCTGAAATTGGTTCCCTTTCAGGTTAAGATTCCAGCTTCACTGATAACAGAGGGGAATCAGAGATTTGCAGGGGTTGGCAGGGACCTCAAAAGATCATCTACTCCAACTCCCCTGCTAGAACAGGTAACTTTCTCATTGGTGTGAACAGAGTACAGACTTTACTCTCAGTGCTCAAGATCATGGAATCACCAGTCATGTTTGCAGAGACCTCCCAGGGTCAGCTGGTCC
Source organism: Centrocercus urophasianus (assembly GCF_019232065.1). Taxonomy (NCBI): domain Eukaryota; kingdom Metazoa; phylum Chordata; class Aves; order Galliformes; family Phasianidae; genus Centrocercus; species Centrocercus urophasianus. The sequence goes on along the minus strand of NW_024884253.1, from coordinate 86,362,651 downwards.
TGCTTATTGCTCATTGCTTGAAAAAGGGCTAGAGCTTGGTGAGGAGAAAATCTCTGCTATTCTAAATGAAGAAGAAGAATGGATTGCTTTGTCCTTCTGGAAAAGGCTTTGAAATGCAGGCAACCTTCTAAAGGAAATTCTGAGCTTTAAGTAGCAAACCCTTCCTTTCTCCTCCTAATTTATTAATTAATACAGTCTCTGTTAAAGATCCTTTAACTTCCAAACTACTCAATCTGTCACTGCAGCCCAGCCACTTCTTGACAGTGAAGTCTGCACATCCTCTTGCCCCCAGTGCTTCCTCAGAAGCTTTTTTTTTTTTCCCTCCAGTCCTCAGCAATCAAGATTCTGTATCTACGCCTTCCCCTGGATGGTTTCCTTTTCTGTCCCTCAGGCCAATGCTCAGCTGCTCCTCTTCCTCCCCCAGGGTACAGCAACATCATTGCAGAGCCCCAGCTAACAGCAGATTTATTAGGTTGGCCTCTGCTCTGCTCCAAATTCCACCTTTAATATTAGTGTGTCTCATTAGTGTACATAAGTGGCCGGCTGAGGAGTAAAGGAAACACAGAAATCATTCAGCATTCCCATTAACATCATGACATTTTACAGTTTTGCTTCAAGTGAAGACATGAGGGGGAGACTAAGGCATTTTATCTGTGCCTAAAGAAATCTGTGGCAAAATTTGCCTAGTCTAATCTATGCAGCATATAGGTCTGTTATCTACCACAAAATGCAAGATAAAACAAATAGCCCCCAGCAGAAAAGTTGTGATGAAACCCTCCAGCCAAATGTGTCATGAGAAAAGCAGCATGAAAAAAAACAGGTTTTCCCCAGATGAGGAGAAGGATAGAAGTGTAGAAAACAGAGGGTTACACTTCCATTTTTGGGAATGATTTGCTGTGGTTTGAAAGAAAAAAAAAAGTGATGAGTCAGCCACTGGCAGAGGAAAATGTTAAATTATACTATTTTCAGCCATAGATCTGAACCTTTGTTTAGTTTGGCTTCTTCCCTGGTCAGGTTACTTCTTAACCTCCTGTCCTCAACAGCGCTACTCCCTCCTGCTTTATGATTACTCAGCAGGGCACTTAAAGCTGAAGGCATCCTTGAGTGGGTGATACATAATAGCTCAGAAACAGCAGTTAATTTAAAAGATACCCTCGGCTCAGGGTGAGTCCCACCTACCGCGTGCACTCGTGGAATCTCTTCTGATAGCATTGCACTGTCTGTACATGTAACACAGACGCGAGGGTTTTCTCATAAGGGCCGCAGGGCAATGCTGTGTAACTGAATTCTGAGCACCAATTCCATTTACCTTTCACTTTGCATCCCAGAAGTTAGCTTCTCTGAGTTTCTGAGTTCACGAGCGTGTCGTTGGGAAAATATTACTAATTGTACTGCAAATGCAAAATTTGCTGCCCATGGAAATTACAGGCAATTTCAGCCTCAGTACTAAGCAGACTGACCTCTTTGTAAGAAAATAAAAGACAAAAAACTCAACATAGGAAATATTGAAGAAAATCAACATTCCCTTGTGTTCTTCCCTGCCACAAATACCCTTTTCTGGCTTTAACCATGTGTTTAGACTTTGATGACACAAAAGGGATGAATTCCTGCTACTTATTCTTGCTAGTCAATAGCATTAGTAACATCACTGTCTTTCTTATCACTCTCTAACATCTTGTCTCGATGATGACACCAGATGTCAGCTTTACGTAAGCATTCAAATAACATTTTATATACCACAGTTGTTCTTTTTTTCTGTGTAATGTATATATACATTCTCTACAAATCACTTTATATGCTTTTATGACTGCTTTGGAGCAATCTACATATCACAAGTTAAAATCACTGCTACAAATTAGTCATGTGTAAACACAGTGAAACCTAAAAAAGGACTTTGACATTAAAAATACTCCTATTACAACATTTAACTCTTGGTGTTCAGCCCTCCTTCCCCATGTTGCACACTCTGCTTACGCACCCTGCTCCAACCCTTTGACAATAAAGCTCAATCTCTCAGAGTAATGAGTGTGTTGAGGTTAGCATTCCTCTAGTGTTTCTACAGGACATTTTTTTTAGAGTTTTGATTATATCAAATGGACCTTGCTTGTCTACATGACAATACAGCTCTTCCCACAACAGATCATTACGTTAACGCAAAAGTTTCTCTTTCTTGACCTAATTCTCCAACCTCTTGCTCCTAGCAGTGTGCAAACTTCTGAGGATTTTTTCTGAGGATATGATTTCTGAGGATTCAAAGGGTATTTTTCTGCTAGTATAACTCCCTGCATTTCTTCACTGCAAAAGCAAAGGAAGTGGTAGCAAGGTAACTGCTTCTGTTGAAGGTACTAAGCCTCTATAATGGTTTAACATTATCCATAAAGTACACCCATGTCCCTTCGTGGCTTTATGCCTTTACTTTCAGTGATGATCTCTGGCCAAAGGACTTTCAATCCAATTCAGTCCTGCACTGGAAAGTTAGATACTTGGACAGGACTAGCACAGGAGGGGTTTAAGCTTATTTAGCCAGATGTTTACCACTTGCACTACCTGTGATCACTTTGTTCATCACTTCATTCAGTTCAGTATTTAGATCTCAGTTTGGAGGCTTTGCACATTGACCATTTGCTCCAATCTCTTCCTAGACTGTTGAACACCCTTTTTCTTACCCTAAGCTTCTCCCATACCATTCTTCTTGCTAGGTCTGGTTTCCTCATGCTCTGGTGGGACCCAGAAGACAAAATACATCCACCCACAGTGACAATACAGAGACCTCCACTGTTCTATCAGCAGATTAAACCTCAACAGCATTCTGTCCCCTCTGGGACCTCCATGAAGGCTCCCTATAACTGACATTCCAGACAACTCACATTCGAGATTACCTCCCACAGAGCAAGCACACTGTGAATAAGCTTTGTGTAGTGAACGCAGAAGCAATGCCTGCATCAGTGCAGCCACATGATATGCACAGGACTGCAGTTTCAGATAGGCCACTCACAGTGGCTATATCTATGTACCTGTCCGAAAATTTCCCCACTAGCTCTAGTTCAGTGATATTTTTTAAGGCAGAAATAGATTCTTTTTGAAAGAAGAAAGCAGTCAAAAGTTTGAATTCCAATGGTGGGTTTAAAAAAAGATACTGTTCAGAAGACCAAGGCTGGCAGTTCTCCAAGCTAGAGGCAACCCTCCCTTCATGTGTTATGTTATCTTTGGGAAGTAAGCCATCACAATGATGATGGGCATCATAGTATCATTGGAAAGCAGGGGAAGAAACCTCATTACCGGTGGAACAAGGAGAAAGGATGTCTTGAACGAAAGAGGATGAAGTGAAAAGCATCATTAATATAACTCCTGAAGCAACTTCTACAACCATGAGTCACAAACTTAAGCTACTCAAACCAAGCCTGACCCATCCTTTATATTCTTTACCTATAATTTGCCACTAACATTCCTTGAATAAACTAAGGATATGGTTGAACTTTCTGAAGTCACTAGAATAAGGCTGCAGCCATAGTAGGAGGAGCAAAATTATCAGACAGAAAACTACATTTACTTTATAACAGTAGCTACTGCATGGGAAAAAGGATGCTGGCCAGAAAGACAGATGTAGGAGGTCTGATGATATAGAGATGGTGCAACCAGCACTAGAATGTAAAAATAATCTATAATGATCTGCAAGACTTTACAGTCTGACAGAAAAAATCATAATGATTAATTAATTAACTGAAGCTCTCCTGGAGTACTATGTGTGTTTCCTGAAAGCCCGTGGCAAAATGTGCCAGTGATCCTGTCCTGCACATGTAAGGCAGTGACTAGCTGGTAATCTGCAAATCAGATCCCAAAGATAAGGTGGCTGACTGGATCCACAGTAAACACAGAGAGGCAGCTGCTTGCCTCAGCATACTGAGATGGCTGAAGGTGACAGGTGGGATGTGGTGGAGGCAAGGTACCAGGGAATGCCAGCTTTGCTGCTGGGTACCAGGGCAGCCCATCCAGTGAACAACTTGGTTGGCCCAGGGCTGTACAACTTGGCAACTCCTCAGATGGACACATGAGGGGTAATGAGCAGGGGATAGCCATGAGTGATCTGGTGGAGCAGCATGGACATGTACACATACCTGCCATAGCTATGACTCTTTGCTTGGGTCAGGAAGAGACCCCCTTCTCTTCACTCTCTTGGTTGGTCTCACCACTCATCCCAGCTTCCTGTGCTTATTCCGTAACACCGAGGTACTGCAGCAGGGAGGGCACAGCACAGCTGTCACAGCTAAGGAGTAAAGTATTACAAAAAATAAGACTGAGGTCCAAAGTGTTGAAATTTGCATAGTAACCTAGTAAATCTTTAATTCCCCCTGAAACAAACCTTCCCCTTTTCTGCCGCCCCTTTCTCATTCCTGGTTTTCCTGCTTTACAGTATTTTTAAGTGCATTCTTACAGGACAGATAGAGTGTTTTTTCTCTACAGAAGGCTGTTATTTCAATAATCAGTTTTTCCCCACATGCCCAGCACTCTCTCACAGCACTGTCATTATCATAACTGCAACAGCATCACAGAATCCGTGTACAGACAATGTATGCTAACAGATTTAATGGTCTTAACTACCAAAAAGACAAAGGTTTCCCCACCCACCCACCGTTTTCTACTGTTTGCTCCATTTACTGTCCAAATGTCAGCGTTCATTGTCTGCAAAATGACTGTTAAACCAATGATTATGGTGTGGTGTGCTTCCTTTGAGTGACAGTGCCTGTACAATGACTTCTCCAACACACTCAGCAGTCAGCATTAAGCATTCCTGGCACGTAGCCTGAATAAAAACACACATACTGAGACCTGCCAGCACTGGAAAGTCCCTAAGTCCCAGGAGCTGAGATTAATTGCCAGCTATTCTTAACATTTTCTCACCACTCCACCCAGTTTCTTGGGTCTTCCCATCCACTACAATCCTACAACAACTTTGTGGAGTTTCATAAAATTTCCTGAGATAGTTTTGGATGAGTGGAGAGCACTTAAACTCCCCTGTGAAGTGACTGACTTTATATGTCAGCAGTGCTATCCTTGACTTTATGGATGGGGGCTCACCAGGTACAGTTTTGCCTCCCTCTATTAGCTACCAACACTCCTCTCAGATTAGTTTGTACCTGAGGCAGGGGGTGGAGAACATAGCTTTTAAGAAAAAGGCAACAGAAAGCACTCCTGCAATCTACCTAACATTCTCTTTTAAACCAGAGTATGAAGGCAAGTCCTGTGAAAAGATGGACATCACTGACCTCCATGCAGCACAGATAAGATAAGGGCAGTTATGCTAAAGAATACAGGCTAGGGACTTCTCACCACTAAGTCCAAGTTTATGCTGATGGTGGAAAAACACGGCATAGTAATACCACCTACTTCTAACACTGTACTTTTGCTCATGTAATGTTGCTCTCTCATCAAAGAGGTTTCACAATCATGAACTGTAATCCTCTTTTCCTTAAGTGTGATGAGAAACAGGGGACACAAAAACATGGGAAACAGTAAAGCCCTTCTTCTAGCATTTCCAGCTCAAGGAAGATCAGGAGGTAACAAAAACCTTCACACAATTTTCTCTTTGGCTTTTCACCCACGGTGGTTAGGATCAGCTTTGAAGAACCACCAGAGTTTTTGATCAAAGTTTTCTGGATAAGACAAGTTGGCCCATTAATGTAGAACAGCACTTTTTTTTTTTTTTTAATGAAAGGTGTGGATTTTCCTTAAACAGATACCTGTAAAGGCATCTGCCTCCTGAACACCTGAGCATCCTTGTTAAACCAGTTTTAGGCAGTGAGTCAGTTCTGTGATAAAGCTTACTAAGGAGAAAGCAACTTACACTCTTTCTCCCACAAGTTTTTCTCCACTGCTTCCTAGCTCATATGATATTTTATTTAGGACTGACCTAAATCAGGAACTTTGTCAGAAGGTTTATGTTAATCACCAACAATCTCTCTTATGTTGTCCATTTTTATTTTAGACCTTTGGCTCCAGCTCCAGGCTTTCAGCTCTTACAGGAAGCAATGCCAGACTTCTGTTTTTCTGTAGGGTATCTGTGGGGGGGGAAAAGAAAATAAAAGAAGAACTCACAAAATATTTCAAGTAGCTGCCTATGCAAAACATATTCTTCAGCTATTCTGTGTGCGTCCTTTCATCTGCCTGCCTACAATGTTTATAACTGTGTTTGTATCTGTACACAAGTTGAGCACCTATATCTGAAAAACCTCTCAAAATCAAACAAACAAGAAGACATCATCAGGCTAACTTCCAAACAACTTTCCAGCAGTTTATGCAGTGGCCTGTGTGCATCTTTATTGCTTAATTATATGATTAAAATACAGTGCTTTTTAAAAACAATTGCTTAAAGAAACATAGCCATTTAAACTCTCATTCAGTCTTGGTTTATACTAGGTGTTTTTTTGAGCACACTGTCTGAAGTACCATACCTCCTCTAATCACCTAATGCTACAAGCTAATGAGTAATTAATCATAGTTACCTAAAGGGAGTTCCAGTCAAAGATATTCTTTTGACAGAAATATCGAATCAACTAGGTCTTGATTAACATACCTTTTTTTAAGGTTCACCTATTAGGGTTGTGTTAAGGAAGTAGATAACTTCTTGTGATCTTCATGAATGTGATGGAAAAGTACCTACAGCTTTTACTATCACTAGTAAAAGTAAAACAAAAATTAAAAAGCAAAGAAAACTTAGAAGATCGTGAGTCTGGAACAAAGCAGTAAAACAAAAAGAAAAGCCAACAGTGTTAGAGTTAGAAATTAAGCACCTCAAATATTAGTGCACTAATGAAGTTGTAACAGAGTGATTCAAACAAGAACACTTTAGAAGTAGGACACACTTTTTTTTTTTTTTTTGTAATGAAGTGTGCAAAACTGACTGAAAATGAACATTTGGTGGAAAACAGTCCCATTAAGCTACGTGTAAGTTCCTTTATTTCAACAACTACTGATATTTTAGGAAAGTGCCATCTTTGCACACTGCAGCAGTTTCAGTTGTTGGAAGCCTATTCTTTCTTTTCTCCTACTCACTTTACAGTTTCAAGGAAGAAGCAACATCTTTTTCAATCAAAGGCACCCTCAGGCAAGAGTTAAAGACAGGACACAGGTAGTCCCATCCCTATTCACACACTCTATATCAGTAGCCAGTAATAGTACCATGCACTTAAGTGGGTATCTTGTCTATTATCATACATCCTTGTTGCTCCACTCCTACTCAGCTCGTCATGCTCAAAGCCTCAGAATGACATGGGACATAGGCATGCACATCATCAAGAGAATGGTATGGGGCACAAGTATGCCCAACATCCAGAGAACAGTGTGGGGGCCATATATAAACACCACCAAGAGACTGATGTGAGGCCCAGGCATGCCCACCACCAAGAGAATAACATGGGGAGAGTAATATGCCTATCATCAAAACAACAGTGAGGAATCAAGGTGTTCCCATCATACAGAGAGTATTTTGAAGCTTAGGAATGTCCATGGGCCACAGGCCAGTGTAGGGCAGAGGAATGCCTATCATCCAGAGAACAAGAGGCACAGGTGTGCCCCTAGCCCACAGAATGAACTAGGATCTGAACACACCCATCATCTTGACAAGGGTGAGAAGCCCAAGGGGTTGAATTGAACACATTATGGCATGACAACCTCATTTCCCATTGGGCAGGCCATCTCAGGGGGTTATTGATCCCTTATCCAGCAGCGAATATCAAGGAACCAGCGAAGCTGAATCTTCTAGACTACAGCATGATACAGAACAGTTTCCACTGGGAAGAAAATGGCGTTGGGCTATTGATTTCCCATCCAGCAGTGGACATTTAGGAATCCATGGAAGAGAATCCATTGGCAGATGAAGCAAAACAGAAAAGATTGGATCCTCCTGGGATCACAGAGATGATCCAACACCTCTGAGGGCCCTCATACACCTGAGGTGAGGATTGTCTCAGTCTGAGAATGGGCAGGCTACCCAATGGATGGTGAAAGAGAAAGGTTCTCTGAAGATTGGAAAAACAAGGTCCTTTCTTCCCTTCTCCCTCGGAGCTCCTCAAGGCCACATCATGCCTATTTTAAAGAGATTAATAGAAAATGGCTGTAGTTTTGGGGATGGAGGGAACATGGGGGCAGAAGAGCTTCAGCTTTTGTTTTCTGTGGAAAAGGAAAAAATGTACCAAAGTTTGGCTTACAAATTTAGCCCAGCGAAGGACAAAACTCATCTACTCATCCACTCTTTTCAATATCAGAAAAGAGTAAAGACAAGTGAGTCGTCCTCTGAAAATGAGGCTATGCAGGAAAAAGAAGCAGACAATGAATTTCTGCTAAATTAGGTTTTATTGATGCTTCCTCAAGCAATGGATTGAGAGTATCCATTGTCATCTCAAACATGTTCATAGGATAACAGGGTAGAATAGATTGGAAGGGAACTAAGGGATCAAACACCTCAATCTCAAGCTAAAGCAAAATCAGTTAAGAACTTGAGGTTTTAAAAAACCCTCCAAATCCTTTTTAAAATATCTTTCACACCATCTACAATGAAAAAGTGCTTAAAACTAATTACTTTCTTTTTCTTTTCTAAATACAAGTGTAATTATTTAAAAGCAACTGAACATGGGTGCAAAAATGTAAGAGGATTAAGAAACTTAGAAAGTGTCCCAAGGGGAGGCGACAAATATGGTAAAGTGTCCTGACATACGAGGAGCAGCTGAGGTCCCTTGGTTTGTTCAGCCCAGAGAAGAGGAGACCAAGGAGAGGCTTCATAGCAGCCTTCATCTTCCTGATAAAGGGAGCAGAAGGTCAGGCACTGATCTCTCTGGTGACAGTGACAGGAGCTGAGGGAATGACAAGGGAGATTTGGCTTGGGTAAGAGGAAAAGGTTCTTCACCAGAGAATGGTCAGGCATTGGAATAGACCCCATGGGGTAGAGGTCATGGTACCAAGCCTTTAGTTGAAGAAATGTTTGGACAATGCTCTCAGACATAGAGATTGAATTTTGGGTGGTCCTGTATGGAACCAGGAGCTGGACTTGACGTTCTTTTTTGTCCCTTCCAACTCAGGTTATTGTTAGATTCTATGATTATATGATAACTTCCTCATGGTAGTTCATCCCAGAGAAATGTCTATGTATGTATTGATGCACTGCCGTTTAATTTTTGAAAAAATAAAATGAGTGCTTAAATAATGTCATTCAATGTGTGCAACACTTTTGTCTCTACTGCATTATGACTGTGGTAAGATAGGAGCTTGGTAAAGTTGATAACCTTTTCTACAATGACAGATGAACACAATCTTCTTTAAAAAAGGATCCAAACCTGAAGAAATTCACTATTCATAATTCCAGGAGTCTATGAAAGAAGAGGACAGGAGACTTTTCATTATATTAAATCAAAATTAAGTAGTATTATAAACAAGGTCACCTTGTCCCTTCTCAAGTTCTCTGTCAGTAATGCAATGTGAAAAGAAAGTCTAAGACCTTAGGGTCACTTATCCTCTGGCTCTGTTTTTCACTAATTAATTAAATGAGTGCACAACAGAAACTTGAGGACCACAGATCAGCATCAGCAAGAGGCCCTTCACAACTGCACCGTGAGGACAACTCCAAAGCCAATAACAGCATACTTATTAAAGAGGCCTTCTGATGTAGACCCTTACAGCAAAAACCTGCTGGATACTCCAGATTACTCAGTTAAACCTCATTAAATTATATCAGTTGTTTGTTGCCAACATATTCTCCCTGTAGCCCAATGGCTTTCTAACCAAAGCTGCTGGAAACCCATTTAATTGCTCAATCGTTTCTTTTTAACTTCTTAGGCAATGTGTGGAATTCTGTAATTTGGTAGAAAAGGCAGAAAGAATATATTAAAACAGAAGAAGAGGGAAAAGATAACAGAAAAACACAAATCAGAAAATCGGTGCTGTTGCATTAAGGTTTTACTAGGTCCCTTTCAGCTATATTTTCTTTGATGTTCTTGACCTAAGAGCTCTCGGGCAAGGAAATGTTCAGAAGTTGCTTCCTGAACAAGTCTCCTCAATTACTTCACTGTCTTTGCAATACAAACACTTAAAGATTTTTTTTCTAAGGGCAGCAGCAGTGTTAGTGGTGCAACTGGGGTGGTCTTGTTACTTTAAACCTCTTTGAAAACACACAGCTTGCAATCATCTTATGTGCCAGTGTCCAATCTGGCTTGGAGGCAGAGAAAAAACAACTTTGGAGAGGCCTATTAAATAAGCTATGCTTTCACAACAGTAAAATCGCTAATAGTTTTTGTTCCCAAAAAGCTCCTTTTGTTTTTAATCAGTTTCATAACAGTATCCAACTAAAAATTCAGACTAGAATACCTGCCTGTGCACACATATAAAATACTTTGATAAATTTTTTAAAGTCTTCTTGTCAGCATAGGGTCTTTTTTTTGTTTGTTTCAAGACAATTTATTTGACTCAAGAAATAGATTTGAATTTATTTGCTCTTCCACTTTTAGCACTCTTCTATAGCAGTTCTATACTACTTTAAAGACATGTATCACTCGATGAAAAACAGAAGACAGTAAGGACCGTGGAATTGTGTTGCTGCAGATCTGCTGTCAGCCAGGCATTCTTTCTCTATTTATTCCAATTCACGGGGGTAAAAATAATGTCCAGTTCCTCTTCACTGGAAAATGCAAAGATATTTTTCATAAAAAAAGAAAGTTTAGCGCCAAGAGATAAAAAAATATTTTATATGGATGGGCACTGAATACAAAGTGCTCCATTCAGCTTCTGTTCTCAAGATTACCAATCTCCAGCTGAAACATTAAACACTTAACCCACAAAATGCAAAGGGATTTTGAAAGATACCTCTTCAGGGATGGAAATAATTATCTCTCAAGCTTTAGGTTACAAGGGCTTAGAAGAGAGACTGTACAAAGAACTAATTAAATTAGAAATGGCACCCGAGCATGGTCTCCTGAAAAGGTGAACTTGTGGGCTGTATGTAGTGCTTTACTAGAAAAGAACATAGACTTCTTGGGTAAAAATAAAAGAGATAACTGAAAAGTGACAGATTTATGTTCTCTGCCCTCAGAACCATCAGTTTTGGAAATACACTTGCTGAATACATGTATGAGAACTGCTGAATCATAGCCTGAACCTCTGATTGACCACCTGAGGCAAGCAATGAGTCAGCCATGGGAGCACAGGTGAAGGCAATCCACCTTTCCTAGATCCCATTTAAGTGCTGACTGCCCCTGAGGAAGGGTCTCTTCCTAGAGGTCACTTCTTGTGGAGAATATTGTGAGCCTACAACAATGGTAAGTATTTTCCATTTATATATATATATTTTTTTCCTGTTGTGATAATTTTACTTAGCTTAAAATTCTGTATGCCTATTGATTTTATACCTCTGTACACTTATTGATTGTATGATACATAAATGAAAAATGCTAGTATGAGAAAGTCTAATTTTATAGGGTCAAGAAATCTTCAAGGGATATAGAGGAACCCTAGAATCATAGAATGGCCTGGGTTGAAAAGGACCACAATGATCATCTACTTCCAACCCCCTGCTGTGTGCAGGGTCACCAACCAACAGACCAGGCTGCCCAGAGCCACATCCAGCCTGGCCTTGAATGCCTCCAGGGATGGGGCATCCACAGCCTCCTTGGGCAACCTGTGCCAGTGCCTCACCACCCTCTGGGTGAAAAACCTCCTCCTAATATCTAACCTAAACCTCCCCTGTCTCAATTTAAAACCATTCCCCCTTCTCTTATTGTTAGCCACCTTTGTAAACAGCTGTCCCCCCTCTAGTTTATACGTTCCCTTCAAGTATTGGGAGCCATGATGAGGCCTCTCCAGAGCCTTCTCTTCTCAGAGGCCCAGTTCCTTCAATCTCTCCTCATAGGAGAGATGCCCCAGCCCTCTGATAATCTTAGTGGCCCTTCTCTGGACTCTCTCAAAGAGCTTTGCATCTTTCTTGTACTGGGGGCCCCAGGCCTGGATGCAGCACTGCAGATGGGGCCTCTCAAGAGCCGAGTAGAGGGGGGCTATCACCTCCCTCTCCCTGCTGGCCGCCCCTTTTTTAATGCTGCCCAGAACACAGCTGGCCTTCTGGGTTGCAAGCATGCCCTGCAGGCTCATGTCCATCTTCTCTTTCTCAGGAATACCAGAGAGAGAGCCCTTCCTAGCAGGTCAACAGGGAATTTAGGAAATCTTGTTTTGCTGTGTTACTGCTCTCTTCTGAATCTTTGCCACTCTCTAGTCACTCTGAGATGTTCAGATAGCTGGGAATAAATTGTTACAAAATTAAAAAGTAAATTTTAAGTCAGGAAAAAAGTGAAGATACAAATTTTGGATAAATTGCTTTTTACATTCTCTTTTGATGCCACATAGAGGAAATTGCAGTGCTGAAGACCAGCAATACCTGCAAAAATGTATGTACATAACCCATGTGCTTCACTGAAGCACTAATGTAATGAAGTGAAAAAGATCAACTCTATTTCACAAAATGAGCAGATCCTTAGTTGTGATAGCATGGGATGATTTCCTCAGAGTTCATTACCAATGCTCTCTTTGCCACGTTCTTTAGGTTTGCTTCTTTTGTTAAGCTTGACAGGCAGGAGAAAAGAAACTTGCATTACTCTCATCTGCACAACTAATTGCCATGCATTAAGGTCAATGAAAGCTAACTGAAAATGGGATAGGAACTTTTGGCCATAAGCCTCACTGAGGATCAGCCGTAAGTATCTCATAGCAGGAAGCAGGAAAGGAAATGGAAACTGGAAAAGGACTTGAAACTCCTGTGGGCATTCATTATAAATTACAGAGGTTTACTGTGTAATCAGCTTTCCATTAAAAATGTTCTAACACATTAGATGCTTAGCTATAAGCCATGTCAAAATTCACAGCATTTTAAGTGGAATGCGATGTCAGAATTCTCCTCAAAACTCTAGGGGCAAGCCTATTGCAGACAATTACATGCAGTTCAGGTGGTATTTATCTAAGTTTTTAAATTAAAAACGAAGATAGAATTTGAGAGAGAACATATTTGTGCTGGATACCAAAGCATTTAAAGTATACACCTGCATGGAGCTAGAGGTTGCAGAAAGAAGTGTCAGCATCAATCAATTTGCTTTCCAGATGGGTAAGTCTCAAAGTCAAATGTAACTGGAAATCAAAAATTTTCACTTCCACCAAAACAGTGTGGGCTACAGCAGTTGTGTAAAATCACACAGTGGGCATATGGCTGTAACTGATGCAAATAGCAATGTGCTATCAGCTGGAAAGAAGCCATGACTTACAACAAAAACATGTAAAACAATTTTATCTTCAAGGTTTCACGGAAGACATACTATGGCAGGAAGAACAACTAATAAGTACAACAGGGGTAAACATATGTAGCCTTGCATATCCTTTTTCAGCATAACTCCATTTTTTCCCACTAAACCAAAGCTTTGTTATGGACTGAACAGGAACAACTCTGTAAAAAGTGCTCATCACAAGAATTCAATTAATCCTCTGTACTGTATGAAAAAAGCATGATGTCTGAAGACTAGCTGGTGTATGTCTTGTGTCTGTACACACCTGCTTTCTTGCCAATTTACACTGAATGACATTTATACTGTTATTTACCTTGCTATCAAAACAGACTTCCAGAATCCCAAGGGTCAGCAAAAGTTTGCAGGAAGTAAGGAAAGCTGTTTGACAGAACTGTATTGCCAGCTCTCCATTCAGTCAAGGTCGAACAGCTGCGGGGCTGTGTGTGCTGTGTTGGTTGTGCCTTCTTTTCATCTGCACTTTGTTGGAAACAATTTGCACTTTAGCTTTGCTAGGATTTTTATTTTTATTTTTTTAAACAAAGTTTATTCTGTTCCTTATACCTTTATATGATGTTAAAAAAGTGAAGTAAATACAAAGACGTGCAAGACCATGGATGTGAGCTTAACAAGGTTTTGACGTGGTAGCACAGAAGTTCACAATGAGACAAAATTAGAAGTCTGACCTTTTAGTAGAAACAAAAGGCAAAAGAATCTTTAAAGCAGCGCAACCACTGACTCCTCTGAAACTGAGAAGCACTCATTATTATCCTAGCCTGGGGGGGAAACTGCGATTCAAAAATTGCTTGTTCTTGAATGTTTTTAAGAAAAGCTTCTTGCTTAAAAAAAGACAGTACGTTAATACTGTTTAGATATTCTTAAAGTCAGGTTTAGTTGGGGTAATTCTCTCCAGTAAATTGAAAGATGACATTCATTTTCACTGCTTGGTTGGAATGCTAAACTGAAGGCAGGGCTGAAATGTCAAGGTAAAATGCTAATAATTATTCTGAATGCTACGTTCCCTTTGACCTTGGAATTTAAGAGACTGAGATGAAGGCCTTTTGTCGAAAGTCAGGAAGTCATCTAGAGATTTCACTGACATTTTAGATTAATACAGCCTGGTGACATCAGAGGCGGGGATACAGAATATGCTGTTAGATTCTGGCATAAAAGTAATTTCCTCTTACACTGTTTGGGATCTACAAGGAGTGCACTACCTGTAATGTTATTCCTAATCTTTTTAGATAAGAACATGAACAAGCTAACCACAATATCTATAAAATAAATTGTGTCACTGTCACGAAAGAGAAGACAATGTTCTATATTTCATGTAAGTAATGGTTTCAAGTAAGATGCAAAAACCAGGGCACAACAAAATGCCTAATCCAATTGCTTCACCATTGTGTCTTGCCATCACAGTAGATCTTTCTGCTTCATTTGCAATCTACTACTAGAGTGGTAAGTTTGTGGGGTAAAGATTGCATGTATTAGTGTCTCAAAGCAAGTCTTACAGCCTTTATTTGCACCTCTCACATGACAGAAATCGCCTCCCACGCTGGCAAGTGCAAGGCAGGGAAAGCCTCAAATCTTTTATGAACATTTAATTACTTCAAAGAGCTGTACCTCTTCAGCCTGGAGGAGAAGAAGGACCTTCTAGTGGCCTTCCAGTACCTGAAGGGGGCCTAGAGAAAAGCTGGGGAGGGATATTTTATGGGAGCACGTAATGACAGGACAAGGGGAAATGGTTTTAAATTGGAACAGGGTAGAGTTAGACTAGATTTGGGGAAGAAAATCTTTACTGTGAGGGCGGTGAGACACTGAACAGGTTGCCAAGTGGGGTTGTGGATGCCCCCTCCCTGGAAGCATTCAAGACCAGGCTGGCTGGGGCTCTGAGTAATCTGCTCTAGAGGGAGGCGTCCTTGCCTATAGCAGGGGGTTGGAGCTAGGTGATCCCAAACCGTTCTGTGCTAGTATATCTCATTCTCAGTCCTGATTCAGTGCTGGAGCTTACATGTTTGACCTGAAAATAAAATAAGAGGGAAAGAAATGCAACATGGGTATTTCTTAAATTAGCGTAGCATAAAATAATTTGAAGTAATGGAAATGTTTCATTTTGGGGGCTGCCCACTGCATATGTAAAAACCAACACATTTTGTCCATCACTGTTTTTAACTGCAGCCTGTACAAATCTTAACTGGGAATACAAATAATAAACTCCTATAGCTCCCATGGCCCATTATATTGGATAAATGGCAGAACATTTAAAGGCGGTCCAATAAATTATTCTGGTCTCTAGATTGATTGATTATAGATTTGAGCTTATTAAGCACACTTTTTGAGTATCCTAAGCCATTAATAAATCCCATTAGTACATTTTATTTAAGAGTCTGGAATTACTCCAGCATATTGAGGACTTCTCCATCTAATATATTTTTAGTCATGTACATGAACTTCTTTCACTAGGTGCTTTTCTCTGTCAAAGTTTAATGTTAAACTTGTTAGTATGCCATGAAGTGCAAGTAAGATGGGGCTACAGAAATGTAAGCCTTTTTTAAATAGTGGTTAAATCTCCATAAATTCTGCATATGCATTCCAAAAAAGGTGCAACATGTTGACTAAGAAGAGACCAAATTTTTTTTAAGACAGCAGAAAGCATGCAAAGTGCTGTATGACTATTTGGTTTTAATGTTGAGGTACTATTACACATATGCTCATCAAGTGGCTGTCTGCACATGCCAATGCAGTGGCAGACACAGCTATCTGTATATTCTAAATCACATTTACGTAAGTAAATGTAGTAGTAGCCCATTTATTCTTTAGGAGTATTTGCATGGATTTCCACACTATTTTCTTCCTAAACACAGTACATAATTGGATGTGTATACAGTTCAGTGCTCATAATTTCAATATTTTGCATTGAAATATGAATGCTATTAGAATTTCTTCATTGGAGAACTGGGCATATCAGGGGACATGTGCTTCTCTAGCTATGGAACCTCTCAAAATTGTGGTGAAATCTGTAGCACTACGATGTACACTGAACTATGTTCAGCTTTCTGGAGTAAGCCAGCTGAGAGTTTGAAGTAGAAAAGAGGGCTGCTGTACCTTTACACTTCAATCTCCATTAAAATGAACAAGATCACAGGACAATGAATGGATAAGATTAACTGGAGCTGCCCAGAACATGCTGTAAAAGTCATTCAGCAGAGAAAAGAAGTTGACTGGCAAAGCATGCACACTTCTGAAAGAACTGGTCCACCTTGCCCACTCTGCTGGATGTGAAAGAACCTGGCAAGCTGTGACCAGACTGTTTTCTAACCTTTCCCAGATGGTTAACGGCCAAAACAAGGCTTTCAAAAAAAATTGCTATGCCCAAAGGAGACAAGTTACTGAAGCTACAGACCTGTGTAATTTTTCCTGCAAAAGTTCTTGCATTCAAGCAGCAACAACAGCTGGGACCACAACTGGGAAGTGGGGAACAAGCTCTTCTCCAGTCAGGTGGAATCTTGCACAAATTTGTGTGCCATGAGCAGCCAACGTATCCTTGCACAGAAACACATTACAATATAAGACTAAGAAGCAGCAGATATTTATGTCAATAACTGGTGCACTATCTCAGTGACTGTCAGGATCAGAACTGCTCTCAGAAGCTGAGAAGTAGACTGGTTGAGAAAGAATGTAAGAGCTTAGGAGTGGCTCCCGAGCCTGCTTACTGTAATTGCTGTCAGAAAGCCTAACAGTCACCACAATCTCAAATTCAAGTGCTTTGCAATACTCATGAAAGGGCAACGTAAATGTAAATAGATGTAATACATAGACTCATAGACTATAAAAAGCTGGAAAGGCCTCACCAGGATCTCCAAGTCCTGACTCCACGAAGTACTACCTGGAAATTTAACCATCTGTAGGACATTCTGCAGACAGGAGAGGTGAAACAGACAAGCATAAGGACTCCTGCAAGAAATAAATCCTGTGGACCTGTGTTGTCATGACAGTTGATACTCTTAGAGTTATTGCTGGAGGAAACATCTATGAGACCAAATTCAGCAGAAATTCATTGTCTGCTTTTTCTTGTGCAGCTTCATGCCCACAGAAAGACCTGCAGGACTTCACTCTTTTTGGTATCAGGCAGTATAGAAGACCACAATTTTGTCATTTACTAAGCTGAATCACCTGCCAAACATTGCTGTACAATCAAATTGTTGCTTTTATGCATGAGAGAAAAGTTCATTCCCACCTGCTCCCCACACCTCCTCACAGGACCCAAAGAAATAGATGCAGAAACCCTCAGCAAGGATCTCCTTGGGATTTTATTTTCTTAAGAACAGGAACATCTTGGCCTTTTCCTGTTGTCAGGCCAGTGGAAATGATATGGTTTGAAAATGTTGTCTTATCAGAGGCCACGTCAGTGTCTCCCATAGCGGTCTGATTGCGAGCCATAGCTATGCCTTCTGTTGCTGTCTGAATGGTGGCTACGTCTGTGCCTCCAGTAAATGTTTGGTGGTGGTAGTTGTGCCTCCCATTATTCTGTAGATGTCTGGAATGCTTGAGCCTCTTGGTGTTCTGTGAAGAATGCACCTTCATGGGCTCAGTGGAGGAAAGATGCCCTCCCACACCCTTCAAAACTGTCATGATGTCAGATGATATGGAATATCCTTTTGGCCAGTTTAAATCAGTTGTCCTAATTATGTTCCCTCCCAGCTAATTGGGCCCTTCACTGCAAACGGCTTGGCTCTTCACTGCATTGCTTACCAGCTGCTATAAACATTGGTGTTATCAACATTGTTTTTCTCCTAGAACCAAAACATAACATCGTACAAGACACTCTAAAGAAAACAACTCTGTCCCAGATGAAACTAAGACAATATCCATCCCTTTTTCATACCATTTACATCATGCTCTGGTTCCAAAATTTCTACACATCCTAACAAATTACTATCACCTGTCTTGCTTTTTGATATATATGCACACACATATTATTCCCATAATGTATGGGCCATACATGTAAATTGCCCATGGTGTTGATTTAATTCATAACTTTGGGCTTTCTCTGTCATAACAGTCCTTCTGTGCAGGAGGGATGATTCACAGTATTGGGTTACTGTATGAAGAAGCTAGTTCTGGTTTCATTTAATTTCTTCTTTTACCTTCATAATTCTTACTGTACTACTGTTAACAACACATATAACAACTATAATAATGGCAACACACAGTATTATGTAGTAATCAACATTATGCAATTTAAATTATTGGCTGCTCTCATCCAGCATCAAATCATCTTGAGATACACAATGAACATCTCCATACTTCTGCATCACCCATCACATGCACCAAGGTCCTTGAATAAAAGCAATCCTGTGAATTGGCTTGCCTTTGCATGACGTACGAATAACCCAGACTGTCTTGTCCAACATATTCTTTATGTTGGAGTTTTATCCCCTTCTACAGTATGCAGGAGGTTTGATTAGGCAGAACCAGCTTGATTGGCAAATCCCCAAATATTGTTTAACAAAGTGGCTTTTGCTAAATGTGTGTCCCATTGTTTGAATGTCCCAACACCCATTGCTCTCAGGGTAGTCTCTAATAGTCCTTTCTATTATTCAATTATTCCAGAGGATGGTGCATGATAGGAGATGCGATATACCTACTCAATGCCGTGCTCTTTGGCCCAGGTGATTATAAGGTTGTTTCAGAAATGAATCTCAGTGTCCGACTCACTTCTTTCTGAGGCACCATGTCACCATAAGACTTGCTTGTCAAGACCCACGATAGTATTTTTGTTGGTGGAACGGATCACGGAATGTTTCCAGCCATCCAATGATTGCTTCCGCCATTGTAAGCACATGGCATTTGTCATGGAGACTTTGTGGGAGTGTTATGTAATCCACCTGCCAAGCCTCCCCATATTTATAACTAAACTACCATCCTCCATAGAAAAGAGGTTTTACATGCTTGGCTTGCTTACTTACAGCATATATTTGACATTCATGGATAAACTGAGCAATAGCATCCATAGTCAAGTCCACTCCTCAAGCCCAAGCCCAAATATATGATGCATCTCTTCCTAGATGGCCTGGCTAAAATGTCACAGGTCCACCAATATAGGAATAACTCACCATTATGTTGCCAAATCTACCTGAGCTGTTTCAATCCAAGCTGCCCAAAACACCGGTGGTTATTTTGAAGTTCATCAGTGGACAGACTATTGAGTGACATGCCTTTATAACCATGTTCACTATCCAGGCAGCAATATCCTTCCCTAA
>NW_024884253.1:86301655-86306192 GCF_019232065.1 Centrocercus urophasianus | reverse complement strand
GGGGGGAGGTAATGGAGGAGCCCCGATCCTCCAGTTGCACCATCTGGTGCAGGGGCAATTTCAGGCAAAATACCAGGATTAGGGCTGGAGTGCCGTCTATACAAAGTCAGGTGGAAGACACTGCCTGCACCCAAAGGTCAGACTTCCCTTCTGTTTAGAAAAGTGGCTCAGGTGAGCACTCCCTAGGAAGTTGTTCCTACTTCCCTGATCTTTCTCCTCCTTCCTGGAAGCTAAAGAAATTCCCCCCTGCTAAGTTCAGCATTGTCACGCTCTCAGGTGCAAGATTATCAACACCCAAGGAGAAAGGCTTCATCATGGTATCCACATGATCGAGAGCTAGTGTGCCTTTCCCTGTCAGGAAGGATGTTGCAACCCTGTCTGAATTTAGAGGCTACCGTGTAGCAGTTCAGAGCTCCAGGACTGGAGGGTGCATGAGCCTCTCTCTCACTATCATGGGGAAGCAGTCAGAACAGCTGTGTAAGGTGTGAGCAGGTAGACAATCTGCTTTGCCATGTGGCTGGGCTATAGGATGAAAACAATAGATTAAACGATAGATTACAAAGTGTCCTTGGTGACAGAAGGAAGAAGCAGGGAAACCACAGCACATCCGTGTGCAAGCAGGTTATTTCAAAGAAAAAGACATTAAACCCAGGTCAGCCTGTATTTACATCAAAGGCCACCTCTGTAATGTTGGCTTGAGTAAAAAAATTGCAAATCTGGAGGCAACTCTTCCTACTCTATGGATTCTACGATTCTACAATTCTATGATTCTGTGACTCTATGTCCACCCCTCCTCACCTTCAAGAGTTCGCCGCCGAGTGAGCTGTATCTCTGTGGACAGAGATTATTCTTCTCTTGATCCATCACCTTTTGTCAGAAGGCATGAGCTTCTTTTTTGTGTTTATCATTTATTCCCCCATATCACTTTTATCCCAGTAGAAGGCTCTGTCACTGCCTTCTTTTTGCCACACATTAGTTGCCAACCTGCAAGGAGTCTAACCATAAGGTACTCTATCACAAGATTCTTAAAATACTAACATGGCTTTTCTATGTAATGTAATGGGATGCTTTGGATTGGGAAAGAGCATCCCTTTGAATAAAATCTTGCCAGGGCACATCCACTGTTTGTTTTGATCCTCATATCATGGGATTGCTTCAATAATTGAAAAATGGGATCCCTTGCATGATGGTGGAAATATCCATGAATCTCTGGCCTGCATAGCTGAGTATTTTCATGGCCTCAGTAAAGACATACTGATTACTGGAGAACAACACTTGGCCTCATGCAACATAGCATGGCTGCTCTTGATGGCTTTAAGTTGGTCTGAAGAAGCTTTCACTAATGAAAATCAACTACTACTGAGTTAATTTTCTTGAACCTCGTTGAAAAACTTGTAAGACAGTTTGCAGTACTGACAGGGAAGAAGCCAAATCTGATCATTCCCCTTCAAAAGGTCCAAACCATCTCTTTAGTAAGTTCCAGGGACCCTGAACAAAGGAACCTGCATAAACTAGATTCTGTAAATGAAAGAACTAGAAGATAGGATCTCGTGGTTCCACTTGAGCTGGATGTCTTTGAGATCTGACCGACTGTAACACAAAAACTGGAAAAAAAAAAAGGCAAGATAGATCGGTGGGGGTGCCCTCTGAACTGTGGCCTTCTGTCCAGGCCACACTAGATATAACAGTGTGCCCATACACGGTAGCCAGTTATGCATCTGATGCAGCGTTTTAGACAAAAACTGAGAGAAAGGGCACCAACATAGTTACAGGACATTGGGGCAGAAAGCGTTGTAGTAAACAGACCAGAAATTTCACAACTGGCATCCATTACCACCTACCCAGCCCTCAGGGAAAAATTATACACAACAGTAACAAAAAACTGTTCAGAGCAGCAGCTGTGAAGCAAGATAAGCAGCATGAGAACCAAGGACACCTTTAGAAGAGGAGAGAACATCTCACAGCTCTGATTGGCTAAGCGCCTGTGTGAACGGTTGAAGAGTGTTTTGCAGAATGCCCTGTTATCATGTATAAATAGAGTAGTGCTTAACAATAAAGCTTTTAACCATGCTGGTGTACTGTTATGTCTCTAGTACATCCTGGGAGTCCAGAGACTTAATGCCTGAACAGGGACACTTGGTGGCACGATTCGGGGAAGCGGACAACGGCAGGATGGTCGCGGCAGAGGTTGGCACCGTGTTGCGGTAGCTGGGATTAAGCGCCGACGTAAGTGCTGCTGTTAGCTGGAAGCAGGGTCGCAACCCGCCCTCTGTATCCATGATGGAGTGGGAAGCTGCGGAGAAACTGCTGTTAAGTATTCTCTCTAAGAGAGGGGAGCAGTCATCTCCTAAAAGCATGACCGAACTGGTGCAGTGGGCTCGGAAGAAGGGACATTTGTCAAAAAGGTGCTGATATTCAGTGTCAATGAATGGTGTGATCAGTCATTAATGGTGGAAAGGAAGAAAAACTATAGCGGCCTCTTGGCCTCTGGTGGAGGTCTATTATTAACTCTTTGAAAGCTATGCAAGTCAAGCGACAGGTAGCTGCTGCAGCTATACAGGCACTGGTCAATACAACTAATTCTTTGGAGTTTGATGTGCCTGTTTGGGGCATCACATACCCTGTGTGTTCCTTGGCAGGTCAGGTAAAGGCGTCGCTAGAGACAGCAGCTCCTGATCTTTCAAATGACACTGCTACTGAGTCATCTGCAGTACTGCAGCAGGAAAAAGGGGCTATACCTGACATCACCACTGATGGACACTGCCAGGAGCAGTCTCCTGCAGAATGAGAGAGCAACGATGGGGGAGAGGAGTTGGAAAAGCTGGATTACGAGGTTAAAATATTAACAGAGCAATAATGTAATTTGGAAATCTGTATGCAGCAAAGGGTACAGGGCCTGACTGAGGCTCTCGTGCCTTCTACAGGTCCTGTCCTACCGATAGCACCTGTTGCTCCACCGACTCATCCGGCAGCGTCACCCGACTGAACTACGGAGAGATCGTTTCACGTGTGCCCACACCGCTCTGCGGAACAGGAGGTGAGCAGTCGGGAACTATAGGGAGTTCACTAACGAAGGAGCAGCAAGGAAATCTTGAAGCCTTACAGCTAGTTTTAACGTTTCAGAATCAGACTGTATTTGCGCCAGCATTAGCTGCTTTTCTCAAATGGTTAAGCAAAAATGTCCCTGAATTTCTGAAAACTGGATTCTCTTTCTATGGAGAGCTTTGGGACAAAACTGGTGCAAAACTCCGGGAGGCTTCTATTACTAAAGATAGCATGGTTGCTAAACTTTTATCTGTTTGGAACCAAATAATGGAAGGGCTTAAACAAATTCGACAAGGAAGAACTTCTTCCGACTGTTCCCCATTGCCCTCCCTGCTATCCCCGCCGCTGCCCCTCGGTGCAGAAAGCAGGCCTGATCCCGATTCGACCCGCGGCTCCGACCCCACCCCTGACCGCGGAGAAGAGAAATCGCAACCACCCCCCGCATCGCTGCTGCCCTTGGCTCTGCCCTCGGCACACATCCCGCTCCCGCCTTCGGCTCCGCTCCCGACACTCGCTTCGCTCCCCCCCTCCTCCCTACCCCCGTTGCTCGCCGTGACTCTGCCTCCTTCGCCCCGCCTACGTCGCCTACGTCTCTGCAGCCTGCGTATTACCTAGGGCCAGTAACGGACCTGCTTTACTTCTAAAGCCGTTCGAGCTTTCCTCCAGGTATAGGGTGTTAGACATATTACAGGCGTTCCTCATTCTCCCACTCGACGAGATATCATTGAGCATACTCATCTAACATTGAAATCCATTCTTAATAAACAAAAAAGGAGGAATACAGGAGACACACCACAACATAGGCTGTAAGCGTTTTGCTTTCTCTGTGCCATCTGTCAGTAAAGCGGAGGCAGCCTCTCACTATGAATGGGTTGTGCTGCCTCAAGGCATGAAGAATTCTCCGACTATGTGTCAGCTATTCGTAGCCACAGCCTTGCAACCTATTTGTAAAGCAAACCCTCATATGATCATTTATCATTATATGGGTGGCATACTGTGCTGTCAGGAACAGCCTTTTGATAGTAGCTGGGAAGTGAAATTAATCTCCCATCTCTCTCAATTTGGCCTTATGGTGGCACTGGAGAAAGTGCAACGCACCTTTCCTATGTTATATCTGGGTTGGAAATTGTCAGATGCTGTGATATACCCTCAGACGGAATTGAAAATTGACATTTCCACTCTCACTGACTTACAGACTCTTTTAGGTCACTCACAATGGCTACGGCCATCGGTTGGCATTTCTAACGCTCAGTTAGAACCGTTGTTACAGTTGTTAAGGGGAGATGTGCTAATGATGTGATCGTGCTGACGCCTGAGGCTAAGCAGGCTCTAACTCACATTACCGCCCAAATTCAATCGGCAGCTGGCCATCATCAGTCCTTACTTCACGACATTTCCCTTGTCGTGTATGTCCAGTAGAAGCATGCTTTCGCAGTCATTTGTCAACAGAGGGGAAGGAAAAAGAGAAGGGAAGGGAAGGGAAGGGAAGGGA
>NW_024884253.1:86272669-86301555 GCF_019232065.1 Centrocercus urophasianus | reverse complement strand
AGAAGAGAAGAGAAGAGAAGAGAAGAGAAGAGAAGAGAAGAGAGAAGCACGCTTCTCCTCAAAACAGGCCTACTGAACTATCTTCTGTAGTTTTTTTTTGTGCTGGCAGCTGGCAGCTTGTGGGTGGGCTCCCGAGTCAGCAGGGGTGGAGCTGGCACATTAGCGGCACGGTTTAAACACCCTGCAAACGTGCCATCGGTCATTTGCTGCGGAGACTAGCTTCTGAGCTGATAAGGCTGTGCTGGCAAGGGATCTGGAGTAAAAAAAAGGCCAACCAAAAAGCTCTTTTTAAAGGTATTTTTAAGGCTAGCATCGGCACCGAGCTTGTGCTGGGTGCTGGCAGCTTGTGGGCAGGCTCCTAAGTCACTAAGATTAGGGGGGGAGCTGGCACATTAGGGCACGATTTAAACACCCGCCCTCAACCTTCACACCTGCTAATAAGCTTTAAATAGCCTCAAAGAGGGTGGAAGCTAGCTCCCACTCACACTAGGTAAGAAACCACTGTTTCTGCTTACTGAGAAAGGGGAGGTTCAATGAGTGAGCACAGCCACATTTCCCATAGGGTGCTACATCTGTGCGTGTGGGAGGTGGGTCTAGTGGTGAGAATTGTAAGCTTCTGTCCCTCCTTGCTCAGGAGACCGGCTTTCCTTGGCAGTCACTGAGAGCACAGGCTGAAACATGGTCTTTACTAGACAGTGGGCTTATTCTAAGAGCACCTGGACGGCAACCCAGATGGAGACTTGCCGAGAAATGTCGCTGTTTGGGTCTCTGGCTTCAGGAAGTGCCTGAGCTGCCCGGGGAGAGTGGCAGGGACTCCTCCGGTGCGAGCAGGTGGACAAGCTGCTCAGCCTGGTGGTGGAGCTCAAGGATGAGGTGCAGAGACTTATGGCCATCAGGCAGTGTGAGTAGGAGATTGACTGGTGGAGTAACTCGCTGGTTTACCAGAAGGAAGGGTTTCGGGGAACAAAAACCCAGGCAGGATCCCCTGCCCAGGTTGGACAGACCTGACTGATAGGGAAAGTTGCAAGAGAGTCCTGACTCGGTGTCACAGGATACACCTGCCCAGCCCACTTCTCCAGCTCCCTCTAAGTAACAGGTTCCAGTTATTGGAAGTTGAAGGGGAGGTGATTGGAGAGGTGATGGAGGATCTGCCTAGGAGAGAGCCTAGGGCGAGGTGATCATCCCCATGCCTTGAGACTGCCTCAGACAGGAAAGAAATAAGGGTGGTCATGGTGGGTGACTCCCTTCTCAAAGGAACGGAGGGCCACATATGCAGACCTGACCTGGACCGTCGGGAAGTGTGCTGTCTTCCTGGGGCTTGGGTCAGGGTCATAACCAGAAAACTCCCTAAGCTGGTTAGGTCATCTGACTACTTTCCATTACTCGTAGTTCAGGTGGGCAGTGATGAAATTGCTCAGACAAGCCTATGAACTATGAAAAAAGATTTCAGGAGTTCAAGGAGCAGGAGCTCAAGTGATCTGCTCTATACCTTCAGGGGCAGTAAGGGACACTGAGCGGGATTGGAAAGCATGAGCAATGAATGCAACTGGTAGGAGAACCTACCAGGGGTGGTGCCCTGCTAGACCTGGTTTTCACTAACAGAGAAGGACTGGTGGGAGAAGTGAAGGTTGGGGACCTTGGGCAGAGCGACCATGGAATTGTAGAATTCTCCATTCTCAATTGGATGGCAATTCTACATTCTAATGGATGGCCATTCTACAAGGGGATGTCAAAACAGTGACCAGTAAAACTACTTTCTTGAACCTTCCAGAGGGCGCACTTTGATCTGTTCAGGGCACGTTCATTGAAAAGAATTCCCATGAAGACCCATTTGGATCAAAAAGTGACTAACCCATAAGCCACCATAATCTGAAGAAATACTGGGTTTAAATCCTTCAACCTACTTGCCTTACACCTTTCTCTCAGCATCTAATAGTGCCCACTCCTCCCGTTGCTCAGCCCCATCTGCTGAGGTGCTGTATTGACGGATCAAGGCAGAGAGAAAACTCTGAATCCATCTTGCAATCCCCACACTTATCTAATATAAAATCCTCAAACCAAAGATATGCTTGGCATTAAATTGATAAGAGTGGATACTGCACTTGATTTGAGCTAAACTGCTGAGAAGGGATTTGGAGACAAGTTACTCTGACCCTGCATGGCACCTCCAATGGTATCCTCATGGAGCTGGTTCTTGACCTTTGCATGCAACCTGCTCGAGTATCTGTGGAGTTGTCAAGGTTTTCCATGTCACGGTATCATGCAATAAACTGATGGAACTGTGACAGCTGCTAAGGGAGGACTACAGTTCTCAAAATGCTTCAGTTCTTCCCATATGGTTTCCAGGAGGGAGACATAAAGTGATGTCCTCATGTCCTCTTTTGCTCTGTACCTCTGTACTTGTAGCACCTGATTAGGAGATGCTCTCTTTGCCATCTGTTTGATTCATTACCCTTGATTCCTTTCATATTGTATTATCTCATATTTCCTTTCCATTTTTAATAAAATAGTTTATTCATATTTCCATCGAGCTGCAACTCCTTCCCACTTTTCTGCTGGCTTTCCATTGGGGGGTTGAGTGGGGGAGGATGGGCTCGGCCTAGTCATGCAATTAAAAAAGTTCAGCCCATTACAGGAGTAAAGCAAGGATTTTACAAGACAAACAAGCTATCACTCTACATCAATATCATTAACAGTGTGAAATGTGAATGAGTGGAAGAAATATGTGTAACCATTGTAAAGAGGTGTTTGTTTTTAATAATTCCCTTCTTGACTTGCTAAATTTGTTTCAGTCTTAACTGCTAATATATTTTGTCTCCTTTTCCTTGTTACTCCTTGTTCCATAACATGCCATCACAATTTCCAATTCCTTCAAGAAGTCTTTATTGTTTAAAACACAGTTCTTCTAAGTTCCTTCAATCTTGGCATTCCTTCAGATTAAAATAGAAATAAATCGAGCCCTTTGATATCCCCACGTAATTTGTGTTGTCTCAATTTAATTTCAAAACCAAGAAGCTTTTGGCAGAGAAAAATAGGTTCCTCATCTGAAGTTTGCAATGAAGAAAAAAGAAAAACAGACCCTAAACTGTATGCTGTCTATACCGTACTGCTGCATCTTTCAAACTGGAATCTGGAATAGAAAAATCTGAAGGTAGCTTTCACCATCCCTCTTCTTTACTGAATGATCATAAATCCAGCAATTGTAGGTTCCTCAAAAAAGTGAGAAGACATTTGCTCAACTAGGAGATCGCATCCTTTTTTGGAAAAGGGCTTTTAAAAACCTTTAACTATGAACAACTGTGTGGTGAAATGTTATACATGTTCTAACACTGAGAGCTAGCAAAAAAAAACAACAAAGCAAATACAAAATCCAGAAGCTCTTCTATTCAAATACTCATAAATGCTCCAATATTCTGGTCTAAGAAAGGTCAGCAAAGGACGCAACACAAGTGGTCATTTGAATCATATTTAGCTGGCCCTGTATCCCTGTACCCGGACACTACAATCCACCTTTTGGAAATTAACTAGCCCTGTGCCCCAGTAAAACTTATGATGCAAAAAATGTTCCAATAATGGTTAATTTCATCTTTTTTTGAATCACAGTACACATAGTGGTGCTAATTTTGTACTAGATTTGTCAGTAAGACATCGCTGTGACATTTTTTTGCAATTCTTTTCTACCACACTAGGAACTATCTGCAGATGGTTGCCATCTCTAGATAAATCCTGATAGGTACTACCTGTCTCCAATGACTGTGCCATTTTAATTAAATTAGTAAATAAAAACATCCCCTTTGAAAGAAAGCTAATAACTATTATGGAAAGGGAAGGGCTTGATGAGATGATACCATACTATAAAGCTTTTGTTGTGGGAAGACAGAATCCTATAGTTCAAGGTAATTATTTCACCAAGTTCCACCTCATTAGGATTGAAATAAGACATCATAATGAACAGTGGACTAATAATTTACCAATACAAACTTGGTTTTAGCCCAGCTTGCTATTTTTTCAATGTATTTGCTGGTTTCAGCTCATCACCCCCAACTTCACTGGACAAAATGACACACCTCTTCATTTTCTATTCATCAAAAGTCTATGTGTGAATTAGTAAAACTAGATTAAATTTCCTGTCCCAGTGCCAGAGGAGCACTGGGAAATTTGTATGAACTTCCTTCCCAGGACATGGCACTTGGAGAAAAAGGAAGAAGCAGAAATCATTAGAGCAAGTTTGGTTTTTCCCCCTGGGCCATCTATGTTTCGGTGGAGGGCCAACACATCCTCTCTCCACTCCAAATAGATAGCAGTATGATGATAAGTAGGAGATCACAACTTAAAAGGGGGCTACAGAATATTCTGGGACTCTGCAGCAAGATAACTCATTGCAGATGGGAAATGGCATAGTAGAAACTATGGAGTCTCCACTATGCTGTCACTCAGAAGAGTAAATTTTAATACTTTATTTTCCTTTCTATCCTTCCCACTGTTATTTTTCTTTTCATTTTTTAACTGCTGCACCTGCCCTCTAGACATAACTCAAACAAGAAAAAGAACCCTTTTCATGTTAATGCCTAAATTCCCCTGTCATGCATTCAAATGGGAATCTGACCAACTGGATTCCTGACCTACTTATTAGACTGAAATTCCTGCTGGGAAGGATCAATAAAATGGCCTGCTGGGAGGTCATTTGGACTGATCATGGTTAATCACAGGAGCTGTGAAGAAGAGGATAGCTATCTTAAGAAAAAAATCATTTGGATATACTCTTACTTCTTAAGTATTTATCTATCCAAAACAAGCTAAGTTTACCGTGATTTTTGTTAAAATAAGCTGGCAGGTCAACTTCCAGTTAACCTATTAGATCAATTAACAGAAGTTGTTTCTCTGAGGGCCTTCATTGGCAGTGCACAAACAAGTGCTGAAGTTCTTACAGAACTCTATCGTGTTTCTCAGACATCTTAGAATAAGTGCAGTGATTGCATCTCTTTTTTATACCTCAGATAAGGTGAAGGAAAATAATCTCAGCGGAGATTACTTTTCAAAAGTAAAACTTTTCAAAGTAAAACCTTTTCAAACCTCAAGGCTCTAATCCAGCAATGAGTGGCAAAGCAGGAAGGCCAACACTTACTCCTCAGCACGCATGTTTCTACCCAGCCATTTCCCACAACAGGAGAAGTGAATAAGTTTTCAACCTCCCTTCAAAGTGCCAAGTGCCTGGCCTGATTCCATCTTTTTAAAATGAGTATGTGTCCTACACTGCATGTTTGGTAATTTCTTCATGGTGAGACAAGCTGTTTCTCTCTGCAGGCCTCTCATTTTTCCCTATACAGACTTAATGTGAAGTATAGCACTTTACCAGAAAGGACCATAATGAGTTGCATGTGAAGGTCCTGCAACTTTCTGCCATCTTTTCCCTCTCAATTTTCCTATGAGCCTACATATACATATATATATATATATATATTCTTTTGAATCTTAGATCTTATTTATTGTGGTGCCAATTTTTCTTTCAAATGCAAACTGATTTAAATATTCCTGCATACGCACCTGTATACTTCTAGATATGCATATTCTTAAAACAAAACAACCTAAAATTACAGTCTGATCACTCTAACAAAGAGATAGACTCAGGCCATAGAATACACTACAGGATCAAAAGGAAAAAAAAGAAGAGAAGAAAAGAAAAGAAGAAGAATGGAAGGAAAGGGAAGGGAAGGGAAGGGAAGGGAAGGGAAGGGAAGGGAAGGGAAGGAAAGGGAAGGGAAGGGAAGGGAAGGGAAGGGAAGGGAAGGGAAGGGAAGGGAAAAAACTGCTCTTCACTTTTGAAATCCTGCCTAAGGGAAGGAATCACTAAGTCAAATTTTCTGGTCTGTGTTACATAGAAGGTCAAACTACATAACTGGTAGAAGGTCAAACTACATAACTGTAGCATTCCCACTTGGCCTTAAACGCTAACAAAAAAATACAGCATAACTCCACCTTCCCAGTGTAAAGTAAGGCATTTGCTTTACCCCTCATGCTGGGACCCTTTCTGTGAAATCTGACAGTGCAACTGATATTTGTATTATTAATTAGTAATTTCACATTAAAAATATTGAGCACAGCAGGCAAGAAATTGACAGAATCATTCCATGTTGTTTTTAAAGCCCTTCTCTATGATCTCATCATTGTTACTAAAGCTGATGCTGTTTCCATGACATTTGTGATGAACTGGTGACCCAGCTTCTAAACTTCTACGTTTTTTATTATAACACATTGTTCATTTACACCTTTTTTATCATATTTAGTTTATGATAACTAGAACTTACTTAAAAGAAGTATCCTTCAGCTTATTAGCTGAGGGCACTGCACGTACCTCTAAACCACAATGCAGCAGGAGGGCAGTTCTTCCTACAGCATGGGCAATGCCCTACACCTTCTAACTCCTCTGTGTCTCAGTACATGTCTCAAGTGACTCATGTACCTGCAGAACTGACTTAGCTGAAAATGTCCCAGTTACAACTAGTGGTATTTACTTTACCTTACAGCTTATATGGTGATCTTAGATTGTGTTCACAGCGCTGTGGGACCTAAGAACAAGGTTACAAATCCAATCTGTTTTGTTAGCACAGGGCTCTGTTGGCATGAAACTGTACTGCTGGCTTGTAATTTGTGAACACGATTTCTTGATTTTGAGTGATTTTAAATACAAATTATATAAAGATTTATCTGTATTTTATCAAAGATTTATAATTCTACGCCTAATTTTAAACATCCTCCTTCACTGTGCTGTGAGCTTACCACATGAGGGTAGGAATAGTCAAATAGCAAGAGAAAATACCACAAGATCAGGCATAAAACAGAAATATAAATTATTTTTATTCTCTGGGGAGAGAGCAGAAGAAGAGTTGATAAGACCTGCTCAAGAAGGCAATATTAATTTTAATATACTTCTGCCCTTCCTTTGAATTTTTAGAATAAATACCCAAAGCAGATGGCAATGGGCTGTGCTATTTAAGCAACACTATTTAAATGCTATCACTTTCAAGTAATATGCAGCAGCACAAAGTAATGGAAGACATTCCACTAGTATAGCATCATCCTGAAAGAGATGCTCAATCATATTTTTTCTTGGATCTTTGAAGTCAATGTCTGAGTGGCCATTAACATATCCACTCTCAGGTCAAAATTACTTCAGGGAGACAATAGATCATTTTGAGCATCTAGCATGAGCTTTACTTTATAGTTATGTATATCATATTTTCATTGCTTTTTTTTTTTTTTTTTAAATAAAGCTGATGACTGGAGGAGATCTTGAAGTCATTTAACACCTCATCTAGCAGCGCTGCCAACTCCCAACATTCAGATATCATGAGTCATCTCTAAGAACTATAAGTCTGTATTAAATGCAAAAGGTAATTACATTGCGAGATTGTTTTTCTTTGTTTTGTTTTGTTAATTCAGTTTAAGAAAAAGGAAAGAACTCTTATGCAAAGTTTCCAAGCATTGCTTGGCAGCCACAAGGCAAATAAATTGGCTTCATGAAAACGTAAGCTAAGATCCTCTTACAGTTAGGTGATAGCTAGTGTGACTTTGTGAAAATATTCTGAAGTCACACAAGCTTGCAAGAAAATATGCAGTTACAGAGGTGAATAACCACAGCACTCAGCTCCTCTAACACCCCCTGTAGAGCAAGGAATTAAGATTTCCTCTTTTCTTATCCAGGCTAGGAAAACCCCCAACCTCATCCCACGTTATGGCACTTCTCTGCCTCTACAAATATCCACAGTACTGTGGTTTGAGAAAATGCAGAAGTCCCTGAGCTGCTGTTCACCAAGCCCACTCACCATTTAAAACTAAATTTTGGTAATGAATTCTGGGAATTAGCAATAAAAACATGAGTGTCCAAAGCTACAGTTCATCAGAACTGCAGTGGCAACATCAGCCCAAGCTTTCCCAATCACCATGAAACACACCTTTTTCTTGACCAAAATCACCTCAGCTGCAGACACAGGTAGCCTAAAACAGCCACTGAGACTGAACAGAACAAGTGAAGAGCTTGTCAGTCTTGCTGCTGATGGGCCAACCTCAAACTTGCTTATTCAGATGCCTTAACAGCCTTCCTTATTATGTGAAATACTTTACAGAGAGAATCTCCTCGTTCTTCTTCACTTTTTGTTTTAAAAAATATTTACCAAATTGTCTAAATTCTGTTCTTTCTTATTTAAGGGTTTTTCTGCTTCTATTTATTTAAACAGGTTTCAGTAGTTGAAAAGACAAGCAAAAAGGAACACCCAAACTGCTCACAGACAGGTGTAATTACAGACTAGAGGTTAGATATATTTTTTTATTATTATATATATATATATATTTTGTAGGCTGCTTTAACTATGATCCTGACCGATTTAGAAGTTAGCAAGCAGACTGTTTTCAGGTTGATGGTGCTTTTTATTTTACATTTACAAAAACCTACAATGCAAATGTTTCATGGCCCAACAATCGTAGCTGGTTGATGCAGAATTTTTTGACATCTCTGGCAAACATCATGCCTGCAAGCAAGACTTATTCACTAGTCCTCCTGGGTATGAGGAGGTAGGGTATGCAAATTCATTTTAAGGAGTTAATTGGATTCTAATGGCTTCAGCCTGTTAAGAATATCCTTCGCTTCTCTCTCACTTATTAGCTAAGAAAGTAGGGGAAGAAGTAAGGCCACCCTTCTTCCTCAGCTAATGGAAGGATTTGGATAACATCACACTGGGATCTGGAGGAAAAAAATCTTTTTTTTTCTTTTTTCTGCTCTCATAAGAGGAAGACTGCAGCACTGAGTCATCTCTCTTACAAAATGAAGTCATGCCTTTGGATGTCAGGAAAAAAAGAGAATCTCTGAAGGACCAAATATACTTATCCACCAAGCATGTGGACTTGCACTGCAGAAACATGACCAGGGCTTTGGCCATAACCACTTCTTTCCCTGTCACTAAAGGAAATCAGTGAAAAAAGCACTGTGTAGGAAATCTTGGCATCATTTTGACACGAAGACTCCATTCCAAAATGGAGATGAATGAAATGAAATGATGCCACTTAAATAGGCCATTATGGCGTGGGGAAGTCGCTATGACAAACTTATTCAGTGTCTTCCTGACTGCAGTATGAGAATGATTATTTTAAAAGCATGAATGTAAATCTTAAGAAAAAAAAGAAGGTAGCTTTATTTAACCATTATTTTCAGAATTCTGGTTTGAAGTATTGAACCACAAACCATGGTTTCAGGCCAGCTGATGGACTGGGGAGATGGACGGGGAGATGGATGCTGCTGTTCTCTTTGCTACTCCCCCCTCCTCTCTGTTTTTCAGTATTTATAACTGCAACAGTCATTTACAGTTGCATAAGTGTAAAGCAGGGTGTCTTTCTGAATTTTCACGCATCTGCCCACATAAAATTACCACATTAGTAATTACCTCATTGTCAAAGTCAAAATGCAGTGAACAGAGATTGTTTTTGCAACCCTGTTACATTAGAATGCCTGCAGACAGTTTGAAAGGATGCATACCAGTAAAACATGTTTTCCAGAACAAGAAACTGTTTTTCTTCCATATTCCTTGGAAGAGCTTTATCTCCTCCCCCATTTAACAAAATTTAATACTTTATGTCAGTTCCAACTTAGATTGAAATATTTCATGGTTTTGACCCTGAAAGAAACAATAATTTCATCAGAGGAAAAAGGAATATCTGTTCTCTTTCTTAGAGATTGTTTAGGATACTAAAGAAGCCTCATCTTTTGCTACCATACTTCTGCCTGGTATTGCTTCAGAGGACACACAGGCTCTGATCTTTAACTTATTTATACATGTTTCACAAAGAAGAAAACAGAGGAAGCAGAAGGATGAAATGACTTTCCATGGTCACAAAAGCTAGTCATAGAAGCACAGCTGGGAGTCGGAGCAGGAGCTCCTGGCAGTCAGCCACAAAAGATGTGCAACACAGAAAAAACATTTCCTGTAAGGGAGCATGTGATTTCAAGGCTGTGTGAAATGTTCACAAGAAAACCATGTAAATGAACACTGGGCTTGGTGGAGAGTGGGAGGCCGTTCATTAGAAACTGGAAACCTCTTGTTCCACCAAAAGGTTTGTTCATCAAAAGCGTTGCCAGCTTGCCTGAGGTAATGCCTTCTATCAAAACCAAGGAAAAATTAAGTCTCAGACGGCTTCGATGTAAATTTCTCTGAAGTTTTTTCAATGCCTCACCAGTCAAACTCCATGGATGATAAAGGATTTCAGCTCACACATTTTCCTGAGTCTCTGCAGAAGGTGCCATGGATGTATCGTCACTCTGCAGGCAGTTGTCGATGTTTTATTTCACTATGGGTAGGGTGACAGTTTTACTGTATTAGTACCACTTAACTCTTTGCCTGCACAGCTATACTTATGCTTCATAAGCATTTATTGCTGTGTGGAAGTCCCTTTCATGAACCTCACTTGCCTTGTGCTATATGCTGCACTTGAGCTGAGCAGTGTGAAAGTCCCAGTCCCACAGCATTCATGACCTGAGCATGTTGGGTCAGTATGGGGCAGCATGGCCAGGTCGCAGTAAAATGAGATGGTGCTGGCCAACACATCATCCTTACACAAAGCCTTTAATAAAAACAGTGTGGAAAGGAACAGTTGCATGAAAGGATTCTGAGTACCAAAAGAAGTTAGTCAGTTTGCAAGACACTCCTTCCAGTTATGAGGAGCATTTAAAAATGGAACAAGTGCTCAGAGGAGGCCAGCACTATCCATAATTGAAGTTGAAATACTGAGGCAGTGAGAACAGGTAGGGAGGAAAGAAGCCAAGAGAAGCCTTGATGTAAAAACAAGTAGCCTAAGTTTCTGGAGGAAGGCCCAAAGAACAGGAGGCATGGTTTGAGTCAAGCACAGGGCAAATATGCTTTGCATAAGCACTGGCAATGGGTGGGGTACATCTGTCAGATTTATGACAGTGACTGATCCATTACACAATAACAGCTGAAGTTACAACAGTAAAGCTGTAGTTGACTGGGTAGGGAGAAAAGGATGCATTACGTAGACAGTATGCAGAATGAAGTTGAGTCTGGGTTATAAATGGAAGTGGATATGAAAAAGAGTGAAGCTAAAAGTGGAGGAGTTAATTCAGATCCACATCTTTACTATGGAGGAAGGTATGTGGCACTCTTCATGTAAGCATTATAATATGCTTTGACTGTGAAGGAGTTGCTGCTCCTGGCCACTGAAACACAAAAGAGCCAGTGCCAAGGGGTTTGTGGTTTCTCAGCCCACAAAGATAAAATTGTCCTCTGAGATGCGGCTAGGAACAACAAATTAAATGAAATTGATGTATTGAACGTTGTCTACAATGAGTACAGAGTGGAGGAATTCCATGTAGAAGTTGCAAGACATATTCAATTAGTTTATATTTCAACTTAAACATAAATTAGGAGAAAGGAAAAGTGATAATAACTGGGATACCTAAGCTTATTCAGTTGTTATTTCAAACATGTGAAAGACTGGCATTTTTATTTGTGACTAGAAAGAATCAAATGAAAGTGGGTGCTCAGAAGAAGAGTAAGAGCAGTGAGTACTGTGAAATAGAAGAGATACAGTGACACATGGAGGTATCGTGAATGAGAGCGGGCCAATAACCCTGTTATGGGTAGTATGAGATGTAGAGGAGGATGTGGAGAACAAGTAAACAGAGGAAGGAAGACAGCACCACAGCTTTTCACTTCACAAAAGATTTGCAGAATTGCACGCAAAAAAGAAAAAGTATGGATCTGGTCAAAGCAGACAGGATCTGAAAGACTGTCAGCAGAATTGTAATTGTAGTCTTACATGTACGAGAAATACTCATAAGTTTACTTTAACCTTTCTGCCTGCTGGTAAGCTAACACACAGCATGGTGTACTGTAGGAAGAATACTTCAACAACAGCAAAGCTGCATTTCATGCCAACTCCCCCACCCTTCCCATGTCTTGCTCACATGCAGCCAACTACATACCCTGGGCATCAGTGGTAGGGCAGTGCCAGGGATAGGTTGCATCTGTCAGATACGTTCATTTTAGTCAGAGGGCTGCTAGGCTCTGAATGATCTGCCCAGAAAAGCTGCAGATGCCCCATCTGTGGAGGTGTTTAAGGCCAGGTTGGATGGGGCTTTGGACAGTTTTGTCCAGTGGGGGGTATTCCTGCCCACTTCCAGTTGGAACTGGATGTTTTGTAAGATCGTGAAGTAAAAACTAGTAGCCTAGGTTTCTAGAGAAAGGCCCAAAGAAGAGGAACCCAAGCCATTCTGTGATTCTATGAGTCTACATCAGATGTCTACGGACACAGACTGTCACAGATTTTGCTCTGAGTTATCTCAGTTGTGCTAATGCTCTTGCCTTCCCATGCCTCCCCCCCACAGTGGTGCAGTCAAGCTACGTGCTGAGAGTGAAAATGTAGGTCCTGTCATTGCATTCAGAGACATCATCAGTTCTGGATGTGTTGTCAAACCTGGTACAGCTCCATCATATGCTACCCAGACAAGTGGTTCTACATCTGCAGACTGGGTTTGCAGAGAACTGCAGGCACTTTATGCCCTGGAAGCTCATTAATACTGTGATTAATCAGGATGCCATGCACATGACAGTCTGCCACCTTAATAATAAGCTGAATTCTGGGGACTTGGTTTTCTGCTACACGGTCTTGTCATGGTTTTGTGATTTTTTGTTATTGGTATTCCACATCATAGCATCATATAGTGCACTGGGACTTAAAGAGTTAATTTTCCAGTTCCATGGACCATGGATAGTTCTGGGAATCTGTCCCAGAATAGTAGCAGAACTACATTTCCCAGAGGACTGCTTGCTGTTCTATTACCATTTTCCACTCAGAGGGAAAGATAAAAACCATCTGCAAATAACAAGACCTTCCCTTTTTCAACAGTGATAGAACAAGAGGAATGGAACTAAGACAGGAGAGGTGATTCTATGATTCTAGATTGTATTATATTGTGTTGTGATTTATTATCTTCAATTCCAATTATACTATATTATATTGTGTTATCTTGCATTCCAATATCTTACATAGTAAGTTAGTTTGTTTCTCCTCAGATCACTGCTGCTGTTCTGTTTTTAGGTCCATCTCTCTACTGTTCTCCCTTTTTCCTTTTCCCTTTCATGGGGTGTGGGTCCATGGGTCCCCTGTCCCACTATTCATGAAACTGGGCTGAACCAGCTGACAGGTCTTCCAGTAGTCTCTCCTCTACTGTTCCAAAGTTCCTCACTCCATGCTTACTTACATGATCCTAGCTAGAGAAAACATAGAATGGAAAGCAACTTAAATGATCAAACACTTGGATGCAAAATAAAAAGGTCAATCAAGATTTTGCTTACTTCTTGGTTCAGAACAAAAGGAAAAAAAAACAACCCAAAAACAGGAAAGAGTCTGAATATGTAAAGTTTTTACATCTTTCAGGTGTCTTCTCTTGACTAACCTGAATCCACATTATTCTTGGATAGAGCAGAGGAATACCTGATTTACATGCACCTTGG
The DNA here is from genome assembly GCF_019232065.1 of Centrocercus urophasianus. NCBI lineage: Eukaryota > Metazoa > Chordata > Aves > Galliformes > Phasianidae > Centrocercus > Centrocercus urophasianus. The sequence goes on along the minus strand of NW_024884253.1, from coordinate 86,288,035 downwards.
CTCATGTTTCCCCTGCAGCCAGGACCCTATTTCCCCCAGATCTCCTGCCACCTCCTGACAGCAGGTGACACCTGGTTATGCTCCAACTGCTCACTTCTACTATGAGGCTGAGGAATGGAGATGGAGCACTCTGCCAAAGGCACTGAGCTTCTATAGGACAGCAGATCTTTCTTTTGATCGCCTTGTATTATCTGGCTGGGGTGTGAAACAGAAATCTGCCCGTGCCTGTTCTGCTTTCTGCTCTGTGCTATGAGGAGGCTGCTCAGTACTGCAGTTCTCTCTCCCTGAAGGAAGCTCCACTGGCCTGCTGCTGGATGCAGCCAGCTACTGCTGCTCAGCAATGAAGTCTGAAGGGCCACAGACTTCTAGGGGCCCCTCGGCACTGACTCTTTTGTGTTCCAGTGGCCAGCAGCAGCTCCTTAACTCTTCAGCAGCCAAGGCTCATTACCATTTTCCTATAATTAAATAGTGCTGCTTGTTCTTCTCATTAGATTATCACAGCAAATTGATGGTTATTTGAAGGAACTGCCGCAATAGGAGACAAAACAACTGGCAACAGATAAAACAAAAGGATGCACACAAAGCTCTTTAATTAAACTCCACGAAAGTATACGAATTCTAACAGAGATTTTAGTTACCCTGCTGAGCCTGTCTGATTAGCTACAATGCATCTGCTAGCTTTCCTAGTATCCATCTGTACTGCTAAAGAGAAATTTATTCTGGCTACAGAAGATGACCTCAAAGACGTCAGCTGTGGATAGCTTAATAGCTTATGTAAGTTGACAAAGTGCTTCTGAGTTCTTCTTGCTATGCTCACAGAAAGAACCTCCCTCTTTCCATAGAACAGTGTGCTTAATATGCACACATGCCTACGTGTTTGACTGATGCATGTTTGTACACACAAAGAATGAGAGGCTAACATGAAAGCCAAAAGTGGTTGGAAAACTGTAAGGGAAGGGATTCTTTCTCCAAGATGCTGAAAATCCTTGTAACCACAGTTAATTATTCTTTGGCATGTATTGTCTGTTCTGCTCATCCCTTCCGCCCCATCAGCGTCCAGGTGCAAAAGCTACACTGAAAGCCAACGGATGGGACAAGACAAAGTCATGGGGCATATACTGCAAGGTATATTCATCTTAAGTTAGGCTGTTATTTTAAGTTTGATTTAAAATACAAAAGAAAAAAGAAAAAAAGAGAGTGTAGGAAACAAAACCAGATTTATCATGAAGCATTTGCAAAAGGCATTGACACAAAACCATTTGGGGCTTTCCCTTCAGGTCATAGAGGATCTGGTAAAAATCACATCAGTCCTTAATCCACAGGTAACTGGCAGCAGAGCACTCAACGACTTGGTACATTGCAGAGTGCTTATTACTATTGGAAGCCCTTAATCAATATACTTTTAATCACATGTACCTCACTGGATCTACACAGCCTATTGGGACGATACACAATTTACATGTTTATCATAATGAATCTCCTGCTGACATATTAAAAGCTGTTACCATCCAGCATCCAATTCAGAGGAATGTATTCAATGGAAGGAGGCCAGACTATTTAACGCACACATACAGCCTCAAAACACAACAGTTGTTCCCTGGGCTAAGTGCTGTGTGGTGTGGTTTCTCCTCAGAGCCCCAGGAACTCAGGCAGATGAAAGATCTCTTCCTCATCCCTCATGGAGCTCTGAAAACGTCCCAAGTTCTGCCTAATTCATACAACCCAGTCCTCAGGGTCCTCCTTGGTTGCCAATGTTCTACTGGGAAGGCTCCATTAAAGCTTTTATTTGTCCATAGAGGCTGCTGACGAATGTCACAAGGTATTCCCATTTCCAAAGAAGATTATGCTAAGCATGAACGACACCCTAACATTCTGGATAAGGGTGTGCACTCCCATTTTGCCAGGCTACTGACAGTCGGCAGAGAGTAAGCATTCCAGGGCCTGATTCCTGGCCGCCTTCCTGGAGTGTAGCTGCAGATTTGTTACACTTGTAGCTTGGCAGTATTTAACATCAATTCTCTGTAATGTCATATGCAAATGAACAGGAAGCTCAAAACATCGGGCAAAAATACTGCACTGATTTTGCCTGTATATATCTCGGTCTCTGTCATCCCGCCGAGCAAGCTGAAGTCCAAGGCCAGAGTTTTCTTTTTCTATAGTAATTAAATTATAATGAAAAAGTGGAGAATTGTAGTGCTGTACTGGCAGCATTACTTCTTTTTAACATCAACAGTTATTTTACTGGTAACAGACAACTGCCCACCTACAAAAACTCCTTTGGCTTGGCCATCCCCAGCGGTGTCTGTTCTGAATGGTGTACAAAAAACCAGCTGATTTTGACCAATAAAATCTCCCAACAGACCAGACCAATATTTTCCCATTGTGAAAATACAACTCAACAGGGTATTCATTTTTTAATAATCACATGCAATCCTTATTACAAAACTGAAGTTGTTTTTGCAGCTGTCTCAGTCTGGGTAGAAAATGCTGTCCTCCACTCCAGCAACTCAAAACATGGCAATTCACTCTAGGTAACCTATACAGCCAGCAACTCCACCTCACCCTCAAACACCTGAAGTGCACTGAGGTATTTCAATGGCATAAACCTTAAACCAAAGTTCTTAAACCTTGCAGTTTCTCCCTGCAATTTCTTATTCCCTAAGTTGTTCAGTTCTTTAATCTGCTGTCTTACTTTGGTATAAAAGTATGTTTGAAATTAGGATTTAGGCACCACTACTGTAACCACATAGAAGGTAATTTCATGATGTGCTGCTTGTGATTACAGAAACGTAATTTCTGTATAGCATCCTGTCTGTCGACAGGGATCAGCGCTGCCCCCTGCAAAATGCTCCGAAGGCAAGCAGAGCGGAAATTTCTGCTGCTGATAGCTAATTCCTTTCATCTTGGAAAGTTATAAGCTAAGTGGTACTTCTCCAGGTCTCAGCAACCTTCTGTTCAACATGATTTTCTCACGTCAGGCAGTTTGAGGAATATGAGTCTGCTTCTCTGTCTATTTTCAGCATTATGAAACCATCACATAGAAATAAGCCGCTAAATGTACGGAGCCCACAGACACGCTTGAAAACTGGAGCAGCTGAAGCTCTTGATAAAAGTATCTGATGACTTATGCATAATGTAAGCAACACGCTTTCCATTATAAGCTCAAAAATTGAGCCATATAGCTGAAATGGGTAATGGTGCAGACTGTGTATAGAACCGGGTCAGCCTGGTAGCCCCGGCCTTGCTCTCAGACAAACCTCTTAGAGTTGCTGAGTTTTATAAGATCTTGTGAGCTATGAAGGACGTGAATTGTCCCTGGAAACTGGGACTCAGTGGGATGCTGTGAAAAAAGCTAAATACATCAGGTTCTGTACATTCTGAAAAGTAGCACTGCGATGTACTAGCCCAAGAGGATTTCCAGAAGGAGGTCTGAGTGTTGCAGTGCTATGGGGTCATAAGAAAGGGTTAACCCTGTTGTCCTGTAAGGTTACACATTTTTGCAAGATTGAAAGGCAGGGAAAAACAGGTTCTAAAACTACACAATATGGTTAGTTTGTTCCAGTGAAAGCACTTCAGGTCTGAGCGCTTCTGCTAGGTGAAAGACTGTCTGAAAAAGCACTTTCGGGAGGCTTGTTCAGTAAATTGTTTTCCCATGTTTTTTTGAAGAAGGGTTCCTAGTATTTCCCAAAAGTTGGCATGGAAGTCCCCAGGTACATCGATACACTCAGTATGTACAGCTATAAGAGGCTTTTTTTAACGGAAATTTGAGCACCTGAGGCAACAATGGTCCTCTATTTTGGAAACTAAGCAGACACTTTTGTCTGTGTTTACTCCTAAGGGAAAGTAATGTGATCATCACAGGACTGGGAGTTGCATCAATATTAAAAGATATTGCTAGCAGAAAACTGAGCAGAAAAATTCTTCTTCTGGAAATCCTGTTCTCAGCTGCTTATTTCTGTGTTGATATTCATTCTTTCCAAGTAAACAAACCAATAAGCTCTTCTTATGAGCCAAGTGAATCAATGTTAGTGGAATGAAAACAGTTCTCTTACATACTAGTTTTTCCCCTACCCACAAACCTCCAAAATGGGCCCTAAACCCCACCTCTGAAAAAATATGGCTGCAGTGACCTTACACATTGAAATTAAAAGGATAATGAGAGAAGGATCTCAACTTTCATACATATAAAGTGTGTTTGAGTATGCCTTAGAAAGAATTCTATGTTCTAGTGGATATAAGAAAAATTATGAAAGCATGCTCTGAGTGCTTGGTGGGCAAAAGAAATATGAAATATGCAGATGTATCAAAAATAGATGGGGATAAGCTAACATTTTGGAAAAAGAAGTGACTTTGTATATAGTTCTGATGCTGCCTCAGTACTACAAGAAAGCAGCCAGTGTGGGAAGTCTTGTGTCAGATAAATCCAACTTCAAGATAAGAGGGAAGCAGGTCCCTAAGTCTCTTTGCCACATCAGAACTAAACAAGCTCACTTTACCTTGCTTTCAAGAGTCTCAATCTCACACTGATCTCCAGCAGCAACTGCTGTCTACAGGCTCTCATGCTAAGTGCAGACCCGGAAAATACACTAAAACTTACCCAAATGTATTTTTAAGTAGATGCCAAACAACCAACGCAACAATGAAGACTGTAAGTCGTTTTTCATTGTCTGCAATGTAAAAGCCAGTAATGGCCCCTGGTAAAGTGCCATTTGTAGCTGACACAACAGCAGGAGGACCTCACGCTGCACAAGTTGCAGGAAAATAAACAGAGGTCTTCCTCCTAAGTGGGAGAAACTGACCTTCCAAAATGTTGTGAGATTAGATGGTATCTTAAGGTCCCAGCTGTTTAGCACAGTTCTGCTCCAATTCCATGACAGCTATGAAGGGCACTGTGCTGTGGAAGCTGTGCATGTGATTCAGTAACAGCGCAAGACCTGATTCTCTGCGTGCAGCCAGAACAGCAGTCAGTGTTATAACATACAACAGCAAGAGTTTTTCTTTTTTTTCATTAGAAACGTGAGTAATTTGGGAATTTGCCAAAGCTGTACAACCACTCATCTTCTCTGAGGAATAGTTTTAGCCTAATGCCAGCGACAGCCAAAGCAAAGACTGCCAGCTCTGTTGTGCTCTTCTATAATATCTGATAAGACCGCTGGCTACTGAATTAGCCCTTATATCTACAGCAGCTCTAGTATTTAAAGGGGAAATAAAAATCATCACATTTATAGCACAGAATCACAGAATGGCCAAGGTTGGAAGGGACCTCAAGGATCATGAATCTCCAACCCCTGCCACAGGCAGGGCCACCTACCTCCCCATTTAATGCCAGACCAGGGTGCCCAGGGCCCCATCCAACCTGGCCTTGAACACCTCCAGGGACGGAGCATCCACAACCTCTCTGGGCAGCTGTTCCAGCACCTCACCACTCTCTCTGTAAAGAACTTCCCCCTGACATCCAACCTCAATCTTCCCTCCCTCAACTTAAAACCATTTCCCCTGAAAAGCACTGAAAAGCAAAGATCTATACGCCACTCCACAGCTTACCTTCAGCCTCATTCTAGGCCCAGGTACTCCCATACACCTGAAGGGCTGTGAAGGCTTCACCCAGACAAACCCAGCTTCAGATACATCTCCCAGTTTGCCAGTTTCACACCATGTGCTATGGCTCACCTGTGTGTCAGGCTCAGGTACACAGCCACCTAACTGGAGAATTTGCTACAGGAAATGATAGAAAGCTTAGGGCAGCATTACACCTCTACATTGGCCATGGAGGGAAAAATGATACCTTGCCTGGCATGAAGCCTACTGGTAGAAAGTTAACTCCTCTATGTATCTGGAACAACCAGAGTGAGCTAACACAAGCTCAGTGCTTTGTGGTTTTACTGCACCTCCAAAACATGATCAGAGAGTGCACGAGTCTTATCATTACTGTCCTTATCTCCAAAATCTTCGACATACATTTGATCTAGAATCTCCTTACCTCATGTAGCCCTGACCTCCCAGGACGGGTGCTGTTTACCCACACAGAAACAATGGGCCCATTTGTCTTGCAAGTAGATCTGGGCATGGTGCAGGTGGCACTTTTGCTCGCTGCCCCCAGCAATGGTCTTTGTTTCGAGCCAAGTGCATTTCGGAACCTTAGAACAAGGCAGAGTATCTTTCTTCAACCTTATTTCCCTTTCTCAAATCACTGACTGCAGAAGGAGGAAGTAAAAAAAAAAATACCAGTACCTGCATGCAAACATTCTAGGAGGGCTGCTCCGAAAGTAATGCCTCCTATTTTTATTATGTTTGCTCACAATGTCAGAGGCAGATGTTGGTGATACGGCAGTAGAGGTTGAACCTTTCCACCAATTTATCCCATTAAATATTATTGCAATACGACAGATGGCAGCAGAGAGGCAGTCTGACAAAGTGACATCTGATATGGAAGTGAAGATGAAGCAAAGGTGTGTCACTGAATTCCTCCATGTGGGGAAAAGAAATGGCACCCATTGACATTCACTGATGTTTGCTGAATACTGATGGAGGCCAAAGAGCAGATGGGGCAGTGGTGGTGCATTTCAGCACTGGCAACAGCAACAGTGGGTCATCTGTTCTTGTGCAGATTTTTACGGGCATGGTATATGGGCTCTTGTTCATGGATGGTGAAAATGTATAGCTAATGATGGTGACAATGTTCAAAAATGGTGTTTTGTAGCCGAGACTTTGCTCTATCAAAGAGTGTTATGGGGCTCTTTGTATTTGTTGTAGTTTACATGGAAATAAATAGGAACCATTATTTTCAGAGTGACCTACATGCATGCTCATACTTGTAAATAATTGCAAGGTAATCCATGGGGAACACTTACAAAAATATAGTGCCAGAAATAGCGAGGTACCCAAAACACTTCACCTAGGATACTTTATCATTATAAACTTTTCCTTTTTTTTTTTCCCCACTTTTTTTTTTTCCTTCACAATTTAACTGTAATCACTTGCTTTCTACACCGGGAACAGTGGGCAGAAGGCCAGGCTCAGGCCATTTCCATTCTCACATGTTTCCATTAAGCTCTCACTTAAACATCATTGTTTTCCTAAATTGCTCCCAGAAACCTAATTTACGTTTAGTATCAATCCAGTGTAAGCATAACTTTTCTTCCCTTGTTCTAATTGTTTTTTCAAGGATGTTTTTGACAAATGTGTGATAAAAACTTCTGGAATGCACCATTTGAGATGTCCTGCTGAGTTTTTGCTAACATTTGGTAAGAAATCCCATGAGAGCCTTTAACAGAAGTTAACATTTTTTTGCATGTGTCATCCTGCAAGTCTTCACAGCAGAAGTTCATAACAAAGTCTTACTGTGACTTTAAAGCTCCAAGTCTTGTTCTAGATATCTGCTTTATGTTTGCTGACATCGCTGAGTGCCCAGAATTTGGCTGGCTCTGACCAGATCTAAGCACAAACGCAAACTGAAATGAATGACGCAGGACTTACTTTTTCCTCCTTTGTACTTCCTTAACAAATAGAAATTTAGCAGCATGTGCACAAGGAAAGTGATGCAACAAAAGAAAAGAATCCCCTAAACCACAACCAGCACGAACCACCCACTTACATGGCAGTTGTTTTCTAAAGTGATTTCTACAGCTAACAAAAGAGACAGATGGGGAGTCCTGAAACATGAAGTCTGTTCTACCCACATAAACAACACGTCCTGGGAGGCAATGGCATGTTGTGCTTCAGGTCTGTTCAAAAAAAAAAAAAGAAAAAAAAAAGAAAAAAAAGAAAAAGGAAGTCTCATTTCATATGGACCACTGCAGTTTCTAGTCTAGGGGTGGACAGAGTAAGAGTAACTTTACGTGTCTTTTACGACAATAATCCAAGCTGCTCAGACCAGAGCACTGTGGTACCATGAAACCTGGTAGTTCAGCAATGCCCTGCCTGCACTGTGGGCTGTGAGCCCAGCTCTGCAGCTCCTGAGCCCATTGCATCTCCGAAGCTGTGTCGAGGTCTCTGAACGACATTAAAGCTCCGCACTGCAATGCTTGCACAACTGTACTGTTTTCAGGCACGTATTGGTCTGGCCACAGCATGCTACTGCAACTATGTGATTGAAGTCAAGTGGTAGAGCAAGAGACTTTCCAGAGCTGTACCAGCAAGAGGCAGTTCAGCTCTAAGCTTTACGCAATCCTTGTCTTTTGGCCCCAAGCACGGTTCTCCAGCAGCTCCAGATGATGTAAATCATCCTTTTCCTTGCAAAAGTGCTCATGCCGCTGCACAGCAAGCCAGGTCAGCAGTGTAAGCCAACTCAAAAGAAATCCCATCAGAAGACACTGGTGGTGCCAGCAAAAGCCAGAGATGGAAGGAGGCAGAAGAGAAAGCAGCAGCCTTTGTTTAAATCTGTTTGGGCCTCTATAGCCACTCCTGATGCTGCAGTGTTGATTCCAGTTTCTGGGGAATTAGTTTCAGCCTACAGAAACTACTGTGACAGAAGACATGTTTTCTTAAGAGAAACAGATGAGCTGCAGCTATTCTATTTTGAAACGAAAAGTTTAGTCTGACAATAACTAAGGGAAAAGGTAAGAAAAGAAAAAAAAAATGAACAAAAAGATGGCATGGCACCCTCACGTTTATTGCTCTTGCTTTAAGATCATACTGCACAACAGAATAAGGTCATTTACTTAACATCTATCTTTTTTTTTCCTTAGGTCTTATTTATATCTTGTCCCATAATAACAATTACATAGTATGGAAAGCACCACCCAAAGTATTCCTTCTCCACTGGGACAAAACTTTTGTTTTACAACTAACTTTGGAGAGCCTAAGAAAAGAGGAGAAAAGTTTTTTGCTCGTCTGTTGCCATTACACCAGCCTGTTTTTACTGCCTGAAGTAGGAATAACATGTCTAGAAAACTGAATTCTGACAATTGGAAAATCAGTTCAGTTAGTACTGTCATTTTTTAAAAAGCAGGGAGACCTTGTCAGTTCTACCTGTCAAGTGAATTTGGACCAGATTGTAGAATGTTTCAAGGAAACAAAAATAAATATGTTCCCTCCTTGGATATTTTCCCCCAAAGGAGCCAAATTTCATCTCCTCCTTTCCTTGGCCACTAGCACACCATGGAGGACCACAGCACAAGCCTGTCCACAGGACATAGCTTTACTACTAAAGCTATTCCAAGGCTTTTGCTCGTGCCACTGCTCTGAGTGGGAACCACCAGAACTGCAAGCTTCATGGACTTCCTGGCAGATAAGACAGTAGTTACGAGTAGCCCCAGCTTTCCTGCATTTGCACCGATATGAAATATAACTGGCAGCTATCCAATTTCATTATTCTTACCTAGATGAGTGTGGAAGGAGAAATGAAATGGGCAGCTAGTCAACACACAAAAAAATCACATATTGAGAGGCCAAGAAAGCATTTATATGCTATGACTCAATTTTTACAGCAGTGTAGGCAACAAGAAAAGGAAATACACTATTGAACCCTCTTATATGGCAACAACTTTGATGTGAAGGGCTGAAATACTGTCCTCCTTGCTGTGACTCAGAAAGTTGTAATCCTGGGTTTCCAAACTCATTAAAGAATACCCAAGCATAGAAGGCTTCTGAACATATTTGGAGAAAGAAAGAAAGAAAGAAATAGCCCAAAACAAGGGGCAGGGCAGGTAAACATCTTTCAAAGACCATGGAAAGAAACACAGCTGACGGAAGGTTGCCCTAGAAGCTCTGCCACTGACATACAACACATGTAAGGCTCATTCACCTCTGCAGCAGTGGTCTGCTGTAGTGGTACAAAACAGACACTTTTTTTACAAAGAGTAGAAACTTCTCCTTATCAGCTGCACAGTGTTTGCTTTTCTTCTCGCATAACAGAAGTTCCATGCAGAAGGCTCCTAGATGGTGAGAGCAAAGCATGCTATCACTGCCCTGCAGTGGTCCTCCTTGCATTGTTTCTGGTTTTCCCCACAGATGCATGCTGTGGCAGGGCTATGGATTATCCGTGTCTGATTTTAACACGTCTGTATAATTTAATAGAAACTGAAAATTGGTCACTGTGCATAAAACATTACTCAGTTTTAACTATTTTCAGTATGCAATCCCAGTAAATCTGTAGAGAGAAACAGTAAATATAGCAAATTGACTGCCAGCTAGGCTTGATTTTCTTGATCCCTTTATTAGCGGTCCTCAGATCAACTGAACATTTCCAGTTTAGCTTCAAATCAGTTCAAATAAAAACGAACCCCTTCTGCCTACCAATAAAGTGTCAGTTGATTAAGGCTCACAGGGCATGCAATGAACCAGGAACTATCTTGATCTTTTAAACAAAAGTGGAGGTGAAAAATTTATTTCAGTATTACTTCAGAATTAGGTGGAATATGAAGATTTCTGGAACATGAGCATATTTGGAGAAAGAAAGAAAGAAACAGCCCAAAACAAGGAAGTGTCTCCTTTTAGAGCTGGTAGGGAGGAGATAGGGAAGTGTGGGAGATTCAGATCTGTTCCAAGTAATTTATTTCTCACTGAGCCAAAGCTGCTAGCTGCTGTTAGGCTCTGTTTATCCTTCTGCTAGACACCATCATGCAGTTTGCTCTTTCTGCCTACCAAACAATCTGAGCAGGACAGAAGCAAATTAAGGCACCTGTGGCATAACGTACCTGTTATCTTTCTTTATTTCCTTAATACTATTGTAATACAAGCTGTCCTTTGAGTAGGAACATCCTTTTCTCTGTTACTGGTTATCTGTGTGGTTGATTCAGAAAGTTGCACACTTGTTTCCTTCTGCTGTCTCATACTAATACTCTGCAGACCATGTCACTTTATAATCTCTTGCATAGAGATCTTACAGTAAATGACTGTTAGATGTTGACTTTTATGGCTCACAAAGCCACTCATGGATAACAAATTTAATACACTCAACTGAAATCAATGATGTATTTTATCTCCTGCTTTGAATTACTGGATTTCTGGAGTTTACAGTAAAATAGCACAACAGAAGAGGCCTTTTCATTCTGTTTGTTAGGAAACGGGAGTTTCTAAAATTAGCCCAAAAGCTGCATTGACCAGGCACTGCACAGTTGTCAGTGTAGAGACACTGCAAAGTGATAGCTTCCAAGCACTGATATCTCTGGGAGATCAGCTCCAAAAGGAGAAGAAGCATTTTTGTTTTCAGGGAAGCAGCCACTGCAATCAGACTAATACTCTCTTTCTGAAGTCACGTCATCTTCTATAAAACAAAACGAGGTGCCAACAGACTGGGCAAAGCTGCTTCTGCTGCAAGAAAGGAGAAGGGAATGCGGGCTCACAGGGAAAGATTGGAAAGGAGGTACACAAAGAACAAATTGTCCAAATTTGCAGTCCTTAAATACTACGTGTTAATTACTGAATGGATTGAGCTAGTTTCTTTGCTGGTCACAGTTCACTCATTTTAACTAAGAAGCGTCATGTTTGACAAAACAGGGTGATAGGCAACAAAAAGTTAAAGCATCCTCCTCCATAAAACTGCACACACCTGATCATAGTAAGAACTCAAATGAGGCAGCCTGCTTTTCTCCAGCTGCGGTACCATTGGGAAGGACCTAGTGGGGTGAAATGAATTGCTCCAGTGCACCATGGTAAAGAGTCATGAGCAGCTGGGAAGGGTGCCTATGCAGCAAGGCGTTCCAAGCACCATAAAACAGTTTTCGTCTTTACAGTGTACAGTAATGAGCTCTTAACTATGCAAAGTCAAATTTCCCATGATGTCAGGACTTCACTGCATTAATTTCTTTCAGACCCCCAACTCACAGTATTGCCAAACAATTACAACTCCTTTTGTTGTGCATTTTATCATCCCCGAGGTTCTCCTGTAATCTGTAACTCATTGCCAACTAACCATTTGTACACCCATCCCCACAAACACCACCCAGGAAGGGAGTAGACAGTATTTTATGCTCAGCTGAGCACAACTAGCCTGTTCTCACACTCAGCAACAGACGGGACATAGAAAGCATGCAAGCTGTAAGCATGAGTTTGAATCACACTCTGGTCACTAGCATGGAATTTTGTTCCATTACCTACAACCAGCAAACCATCCAAAGCAGAATGGACTCCATAAAATCTCACATTTGCAGTGCTTTTCAATAACAGCTATCATTACTAACTAGCTTCCAGTAAAACAAAGATGCAAAGAAGATGCTTAAATATCAGCCTTTCTCCACTTATGGGATATAATTCACATACCCTGCCTCTCCCCACTCAGCGAAATAAACGTTAAACAAAAAGCAGATTTTTCCTCTCAGTCTGGTTAGGTTTTTCCAGAGGAATCTTCATCTTGGACCCTTGGAATGTAGACTGAGCATTCAAAAAAAAAAAAAGAAGAAGTTCAGCTGCAAATAGAAGATGAGGCTGTATGACAATAGAGGTGTATGATGCTTCGCTAGCTGCTGGTTTTGGGGTGCATATGTATATCCCTGCTTCATTACTGTATTTCAGTCTGCTCTCAAACATCTAATTTAGACACTCTGGATTTTTCCATTACGTAACAAAATGCAGTTTACTCTGAACAGTAATATAAGAGTGAGCAACTACTCATTGCAGGTAGAGAAAGAGGACGCACAAGGCAGATATTATGATCCTTTTTAGGTGATCAGCTCCCACATGAAAGAATATCTCATACTCTTTGATCATCATAATTCCTTAATCACTGGACCATATCCTCACCTTCCTATTTCTCACCCTACCTCCCTAACAGGATCACAAGAAAAGTCAGGCACATTATCTAACTATTCCTTTTAGCTTCTGACACTGACAGGGGAGATTTGATCAAGCAGAGCGTTAAGGAAATGGGAAGTCTGCAGAGATGGTGAAAAGGCCTGAGAGGCTGTGAAAGGGAGGAACAAAGAGATCTGAGGATCTTTTCTGCCATCATGTTTGATGAGCTTTTTGACTGGAACACAGGCACTTTCACTACTTTTCAAACACCCAGCTTGTCACAACATAGCACAATGAGATCTCCAAATAAATGGCCCTTACCTAAAACTGCTTCCCAGGTGGGAGTTAACAGACTTTGGTATACCTGCAAGTGCAGGGACACAGTTATATATTAAGATTTTTTTTTGGTAGCAGGCTTCTTTAACCTTAAAATAGGACTAGTCACAATTCTTCTCCTCTCCAAGAAGTGCTGAAGCACCTTTACATATTTTGCAGAAAAAAAAAAAAAAAATCACTTCGATGTTATGTAAAAGCCTGCATGAATGCAATATGTGACAAAAAGACCCCTAATGCTATTTGCAGAAACACTTCCAAGCACCATTCTAACATTAATTACCTAGCTATTATCCAGCAGATAAACCCTGCCTCTGAACAAGTCAAATGGTGTTTTGCAGCCAGTCCCTAATGCTGTGGGCTGTGCCTCCTGGTTCAAACCTGCTTTGCAACTTCTGCACTATCATTTTTCATTTTGTACCCCAGCTTTACAAAGGCTTTACTGCTTCTCGTTACTTTTTTTTCTCCCGTTTTTGATTTCTAAAGGCTTAGTTTCTCTTTATACAGTAAAATAAACCTCACAGATAGGCCAATGCCTACTCACTCCTCCAAATTCTCAGAGCTTTCTATTTGCCTTACTCTCTGAAATGACACACATCTTGTACTTAAAAAAGACAGGCTGGTTAGTAACACACAAATGTTCATAGACACAGCTTCTTTACAGGGAAGTGGATCACACCACTCTCCCTGTGTATTTAAGCATAGTGGGAGGCTGTAGTTTTTAACGTCAGATCTGTGTCTGGGTAAGAGGGGCTGTATTTCCACTCCTGGAGCAGCGAGAGATTAGCAGCTTGAAATCACTTTGACAGTTTCAGTTACTCTATAGCATACCGCAGGGAGCTTTAATTCCAACCTGTGAAATTGTAATTGCTTCCCGAGAGGAGTGGAAGGATTCTGAGTAATGGCCACAGCCAAGCTCTGTGTCAGGGTTGCCAGTTGCTGCCACTTCAGATATTACTTGCTGTTAGTCAAAAATCACTCCAGCTTTCCGTATGGGAAGCTGAACTGGGGAGTGAATTAAATTAACAGAAGCTATCAGATGTTCGGATGTGCAGGCAGTGATGTGATAGGGGGGATGAACTCTCCTCAAAAGGTACTTTCTCCTTTCTCTTTCAAACAACCCTTATATAAAACACATCTTTTATTTCATACTCCTTTTCTAAGCAAGTATGCCATTAATGGGAAACTGCAAGAAAAAGATTAAATGACAAATTCCTCCAGCATCCAAAATCATGCAGAAGTAAACACAGAAAGCACGCACTCAGTATTTTTCAGAAGAGATTTAGGATGCCCTTGCTACTTAAGTCTTGTGGTTTGCAAGATTCCTCACTGAAAATAGCCAAAGAGAAGTCAAAGCTGGGACAGACAGTAAGAAAAATGGCTGAGTCTTTCTTGGCACCAAAAAGAAACACTGTATGCTAAAAAGCAAAATGAAAACAACAAAAAAGAGCACTGAATGTAGACCCCTTATTAGCCAGACACGCTCTATAGTGACCAGTGTGTTTATGTACCTGGTAGTTTATGTACCTGAGATATCTGACTGTGGGGAAAATTCTCCTGCAACATCCTCATTAATTTAGAGTGCAGTAGGTTTCTCTGACGTAGATTTTTCTCTGCAGTAGATTTTCTCTCTGACGGCTTCTAAAAAGAATACACAATATAAGTAAGTCTCAAACATACTGCTGATTTAATTTTAATTTTTACTTCTTCATTTTAATTCTGATGTAATCTAAGTGCCACCTGGCCAGGCACTGAGAAGCATTCAGGGAACGAAACGGGGACAGAACTCATAGATCAGATATGTTCAGGTCAACCTGCTCCAGAAAGGAGAGAAGGCTTCTTCAAAGTCTTAGATGTAAACTAATAGAAATGCATGAAAAACTCACTACTCCCCTACAATACAAAGTGTGAAAAAGCCCTCTTGAAATCTGAAGGAAAATAATAAAGCACTTGATATACAACACTTCCTACTTATCAGTGGAAAGCTCAGTTTAAGGATATACTGCATCTGTGGGCACTGTCACTTACTGAAAAGTTCTCTTTGCCCTCTTTTCATACACTGCATTATTTCCAAGAAAATAAGCTGGTTCTATTAGCACCAACAAAATCACAAGCTTCATAAATCTCTGCAACAGCTGATGCAATGAGTCTGTAATTGCTATGATTAGATAAGCTAGAGTGGCTGACAGCGAGAGTGCTAGAGGCATAGCACAAATCTGCATAGTTTATTCCTGTCAAATGCAAAAATTTGGCTTAGATGTGAAGATTTTGTCAACTCATAGTTTTCCTGTGATATACGGCACTTTCCTGCAAATTTCAGCTCCTGGAATCAAGTCCTTCTTTTTTTTTTTTTTTTTTTTT